>NW_026856378.1:0-281391 GCF_026571515.1 Ruditapes philippinarum
TAATTTTAATTTTTATGTGTTGATTTATTGAGAAAAGTATCTTCATTTAACATAATCCTTTTGTAGGGAACATACGGCGTATAAACATTACGATAACTGAATGCATTCCTATATATATCTGTCCGTTTTTCTATGATAGTGAATAGAAATACATTGTTAAAAAAAACAAAAAAAATACAATTTTATAATCTGTTCATAAATATTAATTGATTTTTTGAGATATTGATAGAATATAAATATTATAAAAGAAGCTCCGCACACATTTGTTCATAAGAATGGAATAATAACAACAACCACAACAACAATAATAATAATAATAATAATGATAATAATAATAATAATAATAATAATAATAATAATAATGATAATAATGATAATAATAATAATAATAATAATGATGATGATGATGATGATGATGATAATAATAATAATAATAATAATAATAATAATAAAATATAATAATAATAATAATAATTATAATGTAATAATAATCATAAGAATCATAACATAGTTATAATAATAATAACAATAATAGAAATTAAAATAATGATTAAAAACAATAATAAATAATAAAAACATATTAATAAAAATAAAAATTACAATAATAATTATTATTATTAATATTAATAATAATAATAATAATAACAATCGTTAATAATAGAAAAATATATATTTATAATAATAATAATAATAATAATAATAATAATAATAATAATAATAATAATAATTATAATAATAATAATTGTAATCATAATAATCATAATTATAATAATTGTAATACTAAAAATAAAAATAATCAATATAATAGTAATTATAATAATAATAATAATTATAATGATAATAATCCTTATAATAATAATAATGAATAAAAGTAATGATTATATAAATTATAATCGCATCATGGAATTTTATTCTTCTTCCTTGTTTTCATTATTATTTTTATTATTATTATTAATATCTATTATTATTACTATTGTTATTATTATAATTATTATAATTATTACTATTATTATTATTTATCATCATAGTTATCAATAATTCGTAATCTCTTATTAAAAAGAAAATCAAATGTATAACTGTAAAATAATTTGAAAATGAATCATTTGATGAAAATCCGGTTGGATTTTTTTCCAATAACTTTTATTGGAAAAAAATCCAGTTGGATTTTTTTCCAAACCAAAATAATTGGAAATAAATCCAATCGGATTTTCGTTTTTTTCAAAGCACCTTATTGGTAATTCAAAGTGTATAATTATGTTAATTTCTATCGAAACTATCATTTGCCTTTAATTATTATCGCTTTTATGCTTTTTTAAAGTTTTCTGTAAAAATCCAGTCGGAAATTTTTTCCAGCTTTCAAAATGGATTTTTTTATTTTAGAAAATAAGTTCTTCAAAACTAGTCAGAAAGTCATTAAATGATGTATGAATGGTTATTTTTATAGTTTAAGCATTGCTGGAAAAATTGAAATTCCCGTTGGAATAAATAATAATGTTTGGAAAAAATTCCAATTGGAATATAAGTAAATTCCGGCGGACAGCATAATTCCGGGCGGAATACATGAATTTTCGCCCGGATTTTTTTTTTAAAATACAATTTTTTGATAAGAAAAGAATTTAAAATAGTTTCAAATGAAGTCAATTATTTATAATTAACATTAAATCTATCAGATGAAATGATTTTTAAGTGTTTAGGGCAATTATAAATGGTAGTGAAGTTTGCCACTATCCCGGTGGTGCAAGATTTTCCGGTGGCTGTTCTATGAAGTTTCATGTCCATAGCTTTTATACTCTAGGAGAAATGGCCCGGACAAAAATAAAGTATGAAAATTAACAAAGGGCAATAACTCAATAAAATAAGAGGTGCAAAGTACCGGTTCTTGTGCACTGCACTTTGGGTCATTATAAGAAGCATGTATACAAGTTTGAAGTCAATCTGACTTATAATGACTGACTTTGCACCGGACAAGCTTAAGGGGACGCGGACACGACAACGACGCCGACGACGACAACGACCGCCGCCAACAAAAGTAACCCCTATATGTCGCCTTTTTTTAAGGCCTCACAAAATGTATTGATAATTTAAGTTTGCATTTAGAAAATAGTTCCGAATGAGGTCATTTGATAAAGGATCTTGATTTTACAAACTCGTCTAGACCATCACGGCTTTCACACTGAACTGATATGGAGAATACACATAATATGCGAAACGCTTCTAACGTGTTATTGTAATTTTTTTTTTCTACAAAACATGCAAACATTTGTTGTTGGTACATGTATTTTATTCAAATGGCATTCAAGTAATAAATTAACTTTTACATACTTTCGATCGTTTTTGTCTGATTTACTTAAATGGCATTGAACTATATTGTTACACGCATGCCTAGATATTGTATTCTTGCGTGCATGCAATGGAAACGACTTCAATCTATTGGATAGCTAAAGAAACAAATATTGGACTTTTTCACTTTAAATGATATAAATCTTTATTACAATAAATAAATCTGTTATTTAAAGTACATTACGTAATGAAAAAATGGTTTTAGTAAAGAAGTATCATTTTTTACAGCTTTCTGTATTGACATTCTGTATTAAAGATTTAAGATTTTCAAAATTAATAGAATGTTATTAAGTTTCCAGAGTATAACTGAATTTTCTGAAATCCATAAAGTCCTCAAAATAAATGTGTCTTGAACCTTAAAGATAACTATCTGCTGCCATTTTTCGAGAGGAAATTGCTCAAAAGAAAAAGTATTTCAGTCTAAACATGCAAAGTATATTATGGAAGAATTTTAATATCTTTAGTGTTTGAAATTAAGTTTCGTCCAATAGGATTGCCATATTTCAATTAATCGTAACACATTTACTTTGGTAAATTGGCACACTATAAATAATTAAACTTTAACCTGTACTTAATGTATGTCCGTAATGTTCGTGGGCAGTGTTAATCAATTATATAATCATACACGTGTAACGCCAAAATATATATTAATGACGATGGTGTAAGACATACAAGATGACAGCGCAAATGTTAGAATTAATTAATTATATAATGTATAATAGATAACTATATAATGTACATTTATTATTGGAAACACCACATATTCCCTTTTTACGAATAAGGCTTTAAACTAGTGAATTCTGAAACAAGTCAAAGGTTTTTTTACAACTATTTGATACCATTAACTTACAAATGTATGTGACTTCATTGTGCTTGATATAATTTTGATATATAAAATACTGTATTACAAACAGAAATAGTAACACAGCGTGATCTTATCTTTGAAAAGTACGTTACAATTATACAAAGATAAATTAAAATCATTAACTTTTCTGTGGTCATGTATCTAATTAGTATCATATATGTTTTAATATCATAATTTGATAGTCGTGATATCATTTAAAAGTGACTTACAAAAATGAACAGTTTGCTGCTGTGATATATTCATGGAAAATACTTTTGATATCTAAATTAATTTAATATACAATTTTTTAAATATATAATCTAAAATGATGGGCACAAACATACCAGCATATATTTTAATGAAATAATTTAAGAAGACAAAGAAGACATTCCAAGTACGTAGAGTTGCTTACATCAAACCACGTGCCCTTACAGCAATGAGTTCAAATCTTGCCATTGACTATGGATTCTTTTATGTGAGGAAGCTATCTAGTTGGTGGTGTACTCCGGTCCCCATTCTTACTTGAAATGAATTATGGTGTGGCACGTGAGGTCTTCCTTTACTCTGTCAATTTACCTGGAAAGTCGCCACATGACCATTACAAAGTTTAAATGTGACTCAAAAACAACAAACAAAGAAGAAGAAAAACGCTGATAGAACAAATTTTATTCATTTTTTGTTCTTCTGAAATATTGATTCTATTTTAAATTTCATGCAAATATTCAAATGACAACTTCATTCTTCTAAAAATTGAAATTTTTGACCTGAAATTTCAAAACCGCTTTCCTTTTTAACCAATGGTAAAAAGCCTTTATTCAGCTTTAGGCATTGCAATGTTCAATTTCATTGGTTACTAATTGAGGTCCAAAACAACTTAAATACGCCGGATGAAACAACTACGAAACACTATTTAAACTTTTTATATAATATGCCGAAAAATACAATCATCTTACATTGTAACAATGACAGTACATGTTGCCAAATTAAGCCATTGGGATTGTATTAGGTTCATATCACTTCTATTTCAGGTTTACATCACGTCTACATCACGTCTACATGAGGTCAAAATAAATGTCATAACTTATTTTTACTCTTGTTGTGATTTAAGAACCTGACCATTAGTTGGTCAAACTGAACGTAAAATGTCAATATCATGCAATTGTTCTTCCTATCAATAAATAACGAAAAGGATGATTAAGGTAGCTATTGTAAAGCCCATTGGGATTTTGTTTATACGCCAGACTGTAACTATTTTAGGTATTTCTAACCTTGCAAGAACAATATCTCTAATCGTGTTAAAAGGTTAAAACCCACATTGAGGAATGCAATTCTTTTTTATAATATATTATGAGATTACATGTATCTTACATTATTGAGTAAAGATAGCGCCTCGTTCAATAAAGCTTTTACAACCGTGAAATAGAATCAGTATTGTACTCGACAATGTCGCTTTAAAATACTTAAGTTAATGTTTGTTGTGTTTAATTGTATTATGTAACATTTTTTTAAAGAATTTCGTTCATAATTCAAATAATTAAATAAAAGGCAAAATAACTTCAAATATAATATGAGCTTGATATGAGTTATCTGGACTCGGAAATTGACAACGACAAGGTAGATGGTATACAGTATTGATTTGGTATATTTCTTTACGACTTGTAAAATGAAAACAAGGCCGGTAGACATGGGTTTTATGCCAAATGCATATAGCATAAAGTCAAATTAAGAATTACAGTAGGGTGATTCCAATAGTATCACTTGATTTATATTTTACGAAGTTCTTTAAACATATGACAAATAAGTACACAATGGTATATTAGATATAGTACATATCATTGTGACTGAGGGTTTGCCTTAAATGGCTGACACATCAGAATAAAAGACAACGTTTATCCCAGTGTGGTTTTAAGAGGCGACTTAATGGGTTCGACTAACTGGAGGCTATGCATCTCTTAGCTAAGGCATTTACTTGCACTTTCCAGTACCGTCCAAAACCGGGCTTATTCAAATACAGTCTTCAATATTTCCAATTTTGCTGTTTTGGGTGTTCGCTGTAAAACCAATCAAACAAATAAATAAATATGACAAGTTCGTTCATTAAAATGAACTCATGATGGTTTTCTCCATCTTCCAGATTTTACAGCTTATCTATGTGATATCATACGTAAACGTCCTGAAGACATTCTGTACTGACGGATATTTTAAACTAAGATATGTTCTATGTTTTACCTGTGAAGCTTTGTGAAAGCCCCAGACGTCTGAGGAATACATTAAAACAGTCGTAAAATATCAGATTAATCAAGTGCATGCTTAGATAATTTATCAGTAAAATTATACAATTATTTATTTATTTTGAATATAGCTTTTAACGTCTGTCCAGCTTACAATGTATCATGTTGAGTTTATGAACCACATGAAGTAAATATAAACGCCTAACATATACATGTATTATAACGTGATACAAGTCCTTACACCTGATCATTATACAAAAACCTCGTACATTTTGAGGTAGTATATATGACACCATGCCTTTAGTTTTTTCTCATATTTACTGTAAATTTTGATCTGTTACAATATTCAAATAAAACATGTTGAAAACTTTGATCTTATAACAATATCAGAATCAGATATTTTTGCATGTGTATTTTATTATTCTTTTACATACAAATATTTCAAATGGATTTTGTTAAATTGTCTTATTGTATACAAATCATGTATAATATTTGTGAATAAAAGAAAAAAAGAATCATTATCAGATTATGTAATAAAATAAACTGTATTGTTTACATAGGAAGGTCGGTCCATGCGTCATAAGTGTTGAAATAGTTGCTCAGTTTTATGGAAAAAAAGTAATTTATTGACATTGTCACACTTTTTCGAAAATTTAAAATTACATTTAAAATAACATTAACAAATCTGACATTGTCCATTAACCGCTTGCAAACGAATTCATTGTGTATATGCCGAGACGTATCAGGTGGATCCATTAATACCGTCACCATTTAAATAAAAGTATTGTGAGTAGCCGATTTTCTGACGCATCACTTAACTTTTCTACTTATTGTTTGTTCTAATTATCATGAATAGTTCAAAATATATTACAGAAAGTTGAATAAATGTAGTTAAGTGTGCAAATAGTTATTGTCGCAAGTTACCTTATGCAAATAGACCCTATATCCCTATCATCGGCTGACCTTTTTATCATGGGCATAAACGTTTAGTTACAAAAGTAAGATTTATCATCAAATACAGGTTCAAGAAATACACTACAATGTACAATATATTTTCAGTCAGTAATCTTTATTAGCCAATGTTTTATACTCATACAAAATATTTAATAATGAAAAGCTCCTTTCAGTAGACCATGTTTTTCATAGTCAGTAAAATCTGTATAAAACCAGTTAACTAAACGGCGAACAACGTACATTTAGATTGTGCTACATTTATATTCACAGTATATCAAACATCGTTACCTCGCATACACACCGTGACCAAGATGGTTACATATCAAATACTGAAAACAGAGAAAAAAGAAATAGAAGAAAAAGGTTAAATTAAATATAAATTAGAAACCATAAAGGCATCCGGCTTTAAACGGCAGAATTGAAAATGTTACTTTCTTAAATTCATGGACGACAGTGATATGCATGTAAGCATGGGAATTCAATCTCCAAACAAAGAAGTCATTCGACCATAATATCAAACCTCTGCAATGGACCTAACGACCACAAATTTGTCAAAACGGAAACAAAATATTTAACGCATATTGGGATTGATTTTAAGATGGAAAAACATAGGTACAGTAAACAGGCAGCAAAAAGGTTTTTACATTGTCATAATATATGTTAATTTAATAAACATTCTTTTTTTTGGAACATTTTACTTGCTTACGCAAATTCAAATAATGAAAAATCTCAGAAGTTGTTTAAAGAAATTTTATTATGTTACATAAACATTTCAGCACTAGCTTCAAATCATATATTGTATTAAAAGGAGACAAAACACGAAACCAATGATATGTCACGATTGCATAAATAATTTATCTGAGCCAGCAGATATTTACAATTTCAATGTCAATTTCAATGTCAATTTACAGGAAGATTTTACAATGACTGTGTCACAGAAGATATTGTCACAAATATGTTACATAAACTAATTTAACATAGAAAAACAATCCGCATCAAACATTAAAACACAGCTATCAGAATGATGTCAATTTCTTTGTTCGAATAACCATACATATTTGCATGCATATGTAGATTTTGAAGGCTTATACTTTTCATGATTGATTTTATTTTTTGTTTATATTGAAAATCACACCAATGATATTTCAATTGCTCTTAATGGAAAAAAACAACAACAAAAAACAAACAAAAAACAACAACAACATAAAATCACTAAGATGTGACAAGAAATAAGTTATGGAAAGTACAAAATAAATGCACCAATTTCTAAATACAAGTTACAAAAAAGTCTTATCGTAAGATTAATCAATGTCTGATATCCACCAATGTCATTTCTATAATGGCGTAATTTTACCATTGTACCGATGATTGTGAATAGCCAATACCACGGTGTCAAGGGTATACGCATCATTTTTCCGCGTACCGCCGATAATCTATCATCCTGCGCGCAGCACCGTATCATTCTTACGTAATCTTCTGAAAAGTTCAAGAGGTAACTTCAAAAATGCGAAAATTTCTTAACTAAAATTGATTTTATTGAGAGAGTTTGCATACACCACGGAAGTTTTGAATGATTCATCTATGTGTGCAAAATATTTTGCAACACTATTTGTCTATCATAACCTAAAACTAATGAAACACTTTTATACATGTAAAACATTTGTGTTCTTGATGCGAACATTTTTCATCCTTTTCCGAAAGTAAAGTTGTCGGAAGAAGTATCATATGTCAAATGATCACAAAAAGCATTGATACGAGCTGATAACATACC
Source organism: Ruditapes philippinarum (assembly GCF_026571515.1). Classification (NCBI taxonomy): domain Eukaryota; kingdom Metazoa; phylum Mollusca; class Bivalvia; order Venerida; family Veneridae; genus Ruditapes; species Ruditapes philippinarum. The sequence continues at coordinate 8,141 of NW_026856378.1, forward strand.
AATTTTATACAAATAATGCAAAATAATGTTGTAAAATCAAGAAAAAACTTTGATAAACATGGTACCGCATCATGCAGAACCATGGCACCGCTTCTTTTTGCGCGGTAATACTGCATACATGTACATAAAAAATGTGTTTAAACTGTTGTTTTTTTTGTTGTTTTTTTGGAGGGGGTATTGTTCCTTTTTATTTGTAGGATTGACAAGAAAAAGGTAAATGTTTGGTTATCGGTAAGGGTAAGCCGGGCAGTTGATTACCTCGGCCTGAAAGCAATCTAGACCTCTATTGTTTTTTTTTTAGAGATAATTTCTTATAAAAATTTTCTATGCTTTCGTAGCAGTTGCATTTTATTCTGTTGTGGAGTTCAACTTTTCTTTGGACTCGGGAATTGCATAATATTTGCTGATATCAGTAATTGAACTTTTACTCTCAAATTTGTTAATACACACACAAGGCAAGCCTAAAATAGTATTTTATTTTTTACATTTGAATTTTAGTTACCTTACTAATTGACTGGCAACGTAACTTACGCATGTTACTGAATTTAAGAAAGGTGGCAACTATGTGCTCCTGAATTATTTATTATAAGACCATACCCCCAGCAGAAGCTATTCAAAAAGTGTCTTCTACGTCTGTAAGATATGGTGGCTGATTTGGTACATTGCGCGTTGCGTTGTCGGGTATCGTTATCGCATTTTCGTCTTGTCGCTAACGACAACACTACATAGCGCCAAACAGCGCATTGTCGCGCTCTCGTCTTGTCGTCCTGTCTCTAGTGAAGCACACCAAAAACGGCGCGTGGACATGTGGCGTGATGTCGCCCTGTCGCTTGGCTTATAAGCAAATCCTTAGATTTGAACCGAGCGACAATGTGACATTGCGACAAACACGCCGCACGACAACGCACCGTTTGGCGTACATCGTTAGCGACATGACGGACAAGACGAAAGCCAACAAATGCGCCGTTTGGCGCTTTGTCGTCTTAGCGCTAGGGTGTTAACGCACAAAAGAATTCCAAATCAGCCATTATAGTAAGAAGACACTTTTAAATAACCGTTACTTAAATCCTCTTGCGAATCGAAATATAAAAATCTTCGCGATTAAACTTAATTTTCGCATGTTTTATTCGAGAACTGTAACTTATTTACAGTACCAGTGACTGTAGAGAAAGTCCACGAAAGAGAATGTTAAATCTCGCTTCTTATCTATTAATAAGACCCAGTGCGCTGCTTGATAGTAAAAACAAAAGCCTTAAGATTTTTCAATAAGGGCGATAGTTCTGTCCAAATTCACAATTACAATAGCTCTCCCTATTTTTTCGAATAGTTGAGCTAAATCAAGAAGATTAAGTCAATCTTAACAGGCGATATTTTAACTGTCTCAAACAGGAACTATAGAAACCGATGGAAAGTAGTGCGCATCTCATGAGAAAGTCCAGTTTATCGTGAAATTGGATGGCCATTTCCAGGAACAAAGTAACTGTTGATTTTAGCATTGACGAAACTAACAGTTGTTCGTTGGAAGATGGTACACCACTTAGTTGGGTTTTTTTTATATTCGTCTGACATTCTATAAAAAAAAACATTAAAAGGACTCCACTGAGGTTTAAAAGCCTAAATCATAACATTTGAATTTCTTACATAAATTAAAGCTGGGGCACTTTAGACAGAAATATATGCAAATATAGTTAAGAAATATAGTTAAAGAAATATACTTTGAAATAATTGAAAATTGTATTAAATTGCTTTTCTTAGTCCGATTTGAGTGAAAAGCGTTTAAACGCTTTTCATTTTTTGTCATTTATTTACAATGTGAATAATTATTCTGGAAAAACAAAGTGCGCGAATGATCTGAAATTTTTGCACAAAGATTAGAGGTCTAAACCTACACCAAATGGTACATTTTACATGGAAAAAAAATTCAGTCAAACCTCAGTGGAGTCCCTTTAAAGTGACATTTACAATGTACTGTACCCACCGCCCCACACACAAAAAAAACAACTGCCATAAACGGCGAGCATTGCGTTAGCGTTAAGGTAAATCATGTGAATAAGAAAACTTACTAAATTTAGGGTCCAAAAACGTAATCCATATAACATTGACGCAAAACAAAGTTAGAGACGATTTCAATGATGACTGAAGTAATCGATTTTATTAAATTTGACATTCTGTTAATTGATGGCAGCCATTTTAACATTGTTTAACATGAATAAAGTGAATTATGTCCGATTTACTAAGTGCACGAAAGTTCCGTGCGAATACAATTTACCTACACCTTTCACTGCCCAAAGCTTAAGGCCATGCAAATAGTTTCTATAGCTTTATATTTTTAACGTGAACATACATTGATCTATTTGTAATCAAATGTATTTTCTATCTATAATTAAATGTGTTATTAATTTATCGGTTCTTTTAAATTTAATGTCGTATAATTCAGATACAGTTACTCGTATTTTCTTCAAATTGTCTTCTTATGTCTGTAAGAAGACACTTTTGAAGGAAAACTCGTACTGTATCCATTACACATCTTTGTCGGCATGCTTGAGGGTTCGAGCTCACGCCTTGACAAGCGATGCCAGAATTCCAAGTCCGACGTTTCAGTCCTAAAGTCACGGGTTCGATTCCTTACTCTTCCAATGTATTTACTAAAATTCTTTTATTTAAACAATATTTTATTTACGAACACTTCATTTACATGATAACTGACACATATCAATTTGCACGGATTGAGTAGAAAGCTTATAAATCTTGTTTTTTAGAAACTCTCACCGTAAGGACTATCTCAAAGAGTATGTATGAAATGGTGACAATTAAATATCTATATTTGTGGTAAATATACATAACATTTTCACTAAAAACTTGCTTCTTTACATGTACAAAAATGTAAGCAATTTGCACTCTGGTTGTGTTAATCGAACCGATCTTAATAATAAAGTATCGACTCAAATTCTTTCGAATATGACCGTGGTCCCACGTGTTTAAGTTTTATAATATTTTATTGCATATTTTGTACATGATTAATTTACACAATCTAACATCATTATCTCAGCACGACATAATTGTTGTGCTTGTGGTATTTTTAGTTTCAACTTTTCGGCATTTTCTAGTTGGGTGGTTCCAATATTCCTACTTGAATAATGTTGAATCACCCTTAGGATATGTTGCCTGCTTTTTAACTTTGTCTTTTGACGTCTTATCTGTGATATGCAGACTTCATAACCTCTGATCCCCTTTCAAAATTCCATTTTATTTAGTTCCGCCCATTGTTTTCTCGTTTAGGGCACACGCTTTCTATTACTTGGGGACCATACGCCGCTTTTCATGGAATGGCACGGGAGTGTCACGTTGAAGGTTCCATGATAACCGCCGTATGAACACATCTGCGGATGTTTCTAAATTCAAAATTTCACCATTTCATGTTTAAATGTTGAATTCTGCTTAAGCCAGTGCTAGGGGGCGTGGACGGTAGTTTGCACTTTACAGTACCGTCCATGAACAGGCTCAATCAAACCGAGCCTGCAACATTTACAATTGTGTTGTGTTGGACCTTCTTTAGGGATTCTTATTTTCTCTTTTTAACCATATTAAAATATAATGTACATACAAAAGGGTTGGACCAAAAGTTATACCAACATTATCTAGGGTCCTCCCCTGAAGGTCTATCTTGTTGGCTTAATGGTAACATAGTAAGTAAATGTGGTTTTTAGAAATTCTGAGATATTTATTTATATGATAAGCGATATTAATTTCATGCATTTTAACTTGGTAAAAAAGAATCGCTTAACCTAAAAAAAAAAACAAAGAAAATTACAAAATGACTTTAAAAAAATATATGCCATTAACAATTTGCCACTATAATAAACGCCGGGCACACAAAAGAATCAGGTTTGCTTTTACTGGTTCAAAAATAATAAATATACATCTACAGGCCTCGCCCAGATGGGCAACAATAAATAAATACAAATAAGATTTTTCACCATAAGGTTAATCATCATGATGCGGTGCAAGTCTAGCGCTAATGTATACGGTGCCACAATTTTCGGTGCGGACCCATGATACGGTACCAAGAACTCGGTCAGTTGTCACACTTTTATGACTTTTTTAAGAAATTAAACAGCTTAAATTTGTGTGCAAGAGTCTGTGTATATATATCTTTGACGCTATCAGTTATATTAAATAAATACTTTGAGTGACAACATAATTATCTCTTTTAGAAGTTTTTCAAATGCTCATTTTCCCCAAGCCAGCTCTAGCTGTTTTCATTAAAACAAAGAAATCGTAAAAGTCTTTGATAAAAACCAGCTAAAGACATAAGCTTCGATAATCATAATATTCCATAGATACACTTTTATGAATACACTTACTTCAAAAATGTGACTTTCAGGCCGTTTTTTATCATGCATGTTATGTTTACGTGTTTGTTTTGTCTAAAATGATACGGTGCTGCGCGCAGGATGATAAATTTTCGACGGTACGCGGAAAAATGATGCGTATACCCTTGACACCGTGAATACGATAACTATATATACTAAACCATGTATTCCTTACAAAAGCATACCATCTTAGCTTTAGCCATAGCCAGTCGATTATGATTATAATGATGATTTCAACCCATGATAGTGATACCACTAAAGTAACTTACACTTGCCAACGAGGAAACGAATACTTATAGAAACCAGACATGGCGAAAATAGATTAGAAATCTAACCTTACATGCTGGTAATGAATAGTTACCACTTATTGCGAATTGCTTAAGGCCTCAACAGACGGTAGGATTTAGTTGTACAGCACTAATTAGAGATAAGATGTACAATTTTCAAAGCTATACAACACTTGCATTCAGACGGTAATTCTACACTGTAAGAATCATCTGAGGTTTCCCCTAAAAAGGATCCATTTACATTGATCCTTTACATACTTTACTCACTAAATACTTTTTTGCCATAAGTAATGATTGAAACACCTCCATTTAAAAGAAAATATATATATATTTTTTTTAATGTGAAGCCTAACCGAGACTCAAACCTGGGACCCTCGGAATACCGTACTGCGGCTCTGCTGACTAAGCTATCTGGTCGCCTACAAACTACCTTCCCTCCCCTAATTAGAGAACACTTCAATACCGTTGCATAATCATTTTCGGAATAATTTGGGATTCGAACATAACACAACTTTGGGTCTCTTGAAGAGTTTTTCAACATCATTTTTACCCCATCTTACTACTATGTTTACCTTTTAGCCCTAATTGTTCTGGAATTTCATTCATTACACCCATTATCAGGAGATAATTTGCTTATCTGTGACTTGTCATTGTGGGAGGTCTATAAAATCGGTACGACAAGATTTTCAAAATAGAACATGTCCTATCCCTTACATCTAGACATAAGGTTTCCGAAATCAAGAAATAGTAGCCTTCACACATTAAGATTTGTCTGTACATCTTAGTTTTAATTGGTGTTGTACTTCAAAATCCTACCGTCTGTTGAGGCCTTTAGATCTAAAAAGAACTTGATGGCAAAAAAAAAACGAGTACAACGTGTAATGACAGAGATAAAACAACAACGTAATATAAATTCGAACAAAAGTCATAAAATTTATTTCAGCCATATTTTATGTATCATTTTTACAATGAAATAAATATAATGGTACTATTTATATGCAGAAATCAACCTCTTATGTCAACATTACATCTGATTAAATCTTAAAGAACTATAAAAATGAAACCCAGTGTGTAAGTGCATAAATCAACTGTTCGATTAAGAAATTTACTTAGATTCTTATTTCGAACTGCATTTGCTAACTGTTCTAGTATCAACAATGATGAAATGTTCAAAGTCATGGACATCATACAAAGGCCTTGTATTATACGTAAAGCATATTTTAATTACAGCATTATACGAAGGCATGGCAAATTTGCATTGTATGTTTTAATAGCATCTAAAAGAATTATCAACTTGATTACAAGAAAAACGCCGAATACGTACAAATGTAGAATCTAGAAACTGTTTGTTTAGCTGATTATAAGATAATGGCGTGGTGGATTTATTCTATCGTAAAACAAGAAAAGAAAAATTAATTTTTGTTCTTTGAAATTTATCTGTTAATTAGAACAGTGTTTGCCTACATATCACGCCTAATTAAACCAGTAAACTATATGTGTGTAGACCATTTTGTAAAATGCCAGCATTAACATAAAGACAATTTTTGTGTGGTTTTGAATTAAGTTAAATTTTCTGAATGATGGTGATATCGTCAAGAAATTAAAATAAAAAGACTGATTTTAGATCCTCCCAATTTAGTCGTTTTTACTTCTTCTTAACCTTTGAATGTCCAGCACCGATTGGTAAGATCACTAACTTGAAATCATTTGCGTTGCCTCGAAGCTATCAAGTTTGCTTTCAAAGTATTGTGGTATTAAGCGGGAACACTTTTGCAAGAAGGTGCATCTTCAGTAAATCTTCCTCTACATATCAAGCTGCTGCTAGTGAATACATGTAACTTAACCAGACTGTCCATTTTTCTAATCCTTTCCTATCCAATGTATAAGGACGATTCATATTTTAACTAAAAGAATGCATATTCAATGAACAAGGACGTTTCACATGTTAACAAAAAGAAATTTCACAGAAAATCTCTATTGGTACAACGCAACAACAACAGTTACTTTTATAAGACGCCAGGTCACAATAGTAAACAATATGACTGATGAACATAAAATTAAGAGTGGTTACATGATACTTAATACGAAGTCTACTTTAAACGTTATTTTCAGCACATAAAATGGAAATATAAATATCGCATCTAAAAAAAGCGTTTCAACATTTATTTTTATTTTCATTTACACGGACACAATTAAATACCCATGGTTTTATGTTTTCTATACAATCTATAGAGTAATAAGTGCTCAGATCCTCACTTTCTCACGACCTGAAGTTTTGCGTTATCTGCCATACCCTCAATGCCTGTCTCAGTATAAATGAATTTATTGTTACTGGCATACATAGATTCAAACATTTTCAACAAGATAGGGTTTCCTTAGAACATGAGAGTTATTTTTATGTACCAAATTTCCACAAGGAATATAAAATAGCTTTCTATACTTTCTATGATATATTTCTCAGAAATTAAATTATTTTGATTTTTTTTTAAACATGATCCCATTCATTTAGTTTGAACAAAAAGAAACTACAAAAGCAAACAAACACACATATGAAACGCAGAATTAATGTCTTTGACATTACCTCAAGACATTACCTCAATCAAACGCCTATTGAATTGACATCATTCACGCAGTTAACGGTGTGAATGATGGCATTAATACAATTTATAAATAACTTTGATTCACGTTACTATTTAAAACACGTATTTGCTTTAAATGAAATACAGTTATAGCCTGTTGTTAGATACCAATAAATAAAAACACAAATTAATGTTGTTCATTTTTCAGATATGAGTAAACGAGCACTACCTAAACATACCGGATAAGTCTTTGTACACTGCATAGTACATAATCGGTTCAAAAGACCTTATTTTTGTCAATGGGAAATAAACGGATAACAAAAGTTCACAAAGCAGACTATAAGGCCATAGCTTATCTTATATGTTAGACATATCATGTATGTGGCGCTTATAGAGGTTACATAAGTCCTTCAAGGTTTATTGTTTCCAGTAATTATTTTTATTTTGTTGTATTGTTGTATGTGCAAGTATATTTTAGTAGAGTGATGACGTAAAAACAAGTTCAAAATATGGAAAAGAGTTATATTCTTTGCAACAGATAAATATGTAACATGCAGTTGGAGAAGTAATTTGAAACTATTATATTTTATATAAGAGCATATCACATACTTGTGATTGCAAAACAAGTAAAGGTCGATATCAAATATATATATAAACGTAAACTTACATAAATAGTATATGTACTCTACTTTCAAATCTTAAATTATTAAATTTCACTTTCCATTAGTATTATTCAATATTTTGTTTTTAAAACCATAGCGTTTTGGTATTTTGGTTTCATCACAAACTAACATTCTGTTATCATTTTGACTTTAACAATTTTATATGTAACAATTTGACGTTAAAATAAATGAGCTACTATTACGTACACTCTTTTTATCATCTCTTCAAAAAGAGATAAATATATTTTGAATTTGAAGCTTCTTTACATCAAATCATTATTAATCGTGAGGTAACCGTAATAAGTAGTAATAAGAGAATTACAGAAGATTATTTCTATAAAATATTTAAACGTCATACGTGAAGTATTATCTGTGAAGTTTTATTAAAGTACATTGCCTTATGTTTTTACTTTTAATAACAATATTTCTTTTTCGTTCTTTTATGAATAGTTAATTAAGTGCGTCACAGATAAAACGCCTCCCTTTTAAAGGACTTTTCAAGTCATATTTATACATATATCATTTTCCATTAACAGCTTTCATCCATGCACATTGCGCATGCCTTTAAATCGCACGTTTCTCCATTGATACCTTGCTATTTAAAACAGTAACTGAGCGTTTATGGTAAGCCGGTTATGTGATATTTCATCTAAGCCCCTAGATTTTGTGGCGTGTTCTCACTACAAAGAATTGTTAAACGTCTTTAATATTTATCAAAACTAAAAAAGTAAAAAAAAAATGTTATTCATTATTACAGTTTAATTGTGAAATATGCAAACTGATATTGATATGGGTCTTTTGTCATGTACAATTGGATTGAAATCATAATCTGTGTTGCTCATGAGTTTATAGTCCGAGATATATTTGAATTCATAAATAAATAATGCTCACAAATTTACGGTAAAAATATACTGTTAAGGAAGATGCTTTGTACAAGTACTTTTTAAAGATCATGCTTAAAATAGTTTATAATTGTTGGCAAAATGTTAGCAACATACCTGAAAATGTATATTTTACTTGTGTCATAAGATGATGATATTATTTGTAGTAATCCAAATACATGAACAGCGACTTTGATGCTAGGTCTAATTAGAGTTATTGAAAGGTATTTTGAGCTCATATATCTTAACGCAGACGTATTTCTCTTTTCAGTTCGAAACAGTCACGAAAAATCATGTATCGAGATCGATTCTTCACAAATAGGTTTTGTAAATCTTTTAATCACGACCATGGCAACATAAACCCTTTCATAGAATTATGAAAAATACAGACAAAAGTGAATAAAGAATTAATAAACAACATTTGGAAAAGGTGTAAGCAATAAAATATATAGATCTTTGACCCTTTTCAATTATAAGATTTAAGTATGAATTGTTTATTTACGAAAGCTAAATCTGGATGCATTGTTTTCGTCAAATTGTCAACATCAGTTTCTTAGGAATTACCATGCGCTTGAGCTAAACTTGATAATGTTAATTTACTTATTTACCTATAGATTTTACACTGACTGTATTGTGTGTTAATTGAAAACATACATGTAGTTTATATAGACTAGATTTGACATTTTACCAGAAATGGATGAATAAATTAACCAAATAAAACTTTCAACAAAGTCCTCAGAATTTACACCAAGAGTGTTGGTCGAATCTTGATTGGGAAGCCTGTTATGAAACGTATAGAAAAATATTGTCAATAAAGAAGCACACACATCTCTGAGTGTCTAATTGTAGAAAAGAAAAAAGAAATTTTAAGAAACAAACAATCACGAAAAAGTTTGTTTTAGAATAGTGATTTGTTTCTACATATATTCTATAGAACGATATGATAATTTCTGTTCATAAAGTAAGATCATCATAGTGATATATTCTTTCATCTCTGTAGCATTTCACGTTTAAACTAAAACCAATCATTTTCGAGCATGAATAAAGAAATTATACTTATATAAATAATTAAAGCAGATAAGAGGTATTTTTACAACACAATTACTGATAATGACCTTATTTTATAATAGAGCTTTTTATCATTGTATTTATAAAACCATTGTTTATAAAGAAAATTATGAATAGCAATACTATAACCATACTATTACTGTCTGTCAGTACTTAATTCATTAGTGAACCATTTCAATATTTGTTATAGTAATATTCATTCAAGGGCATGATTACATCAAGCCATTATAGTGATACAGCGTTTAGAAACTAACACTTGCCAAACAATATTTATAGAAAGATCTTGAGAAAGATTCATCCATCGGAAGCATTATTTTCGACAAATTGACATGAAAATTACAGACTTTGTTTAATTGAACATAAGGCATATTGAAAAAGTGCAACATCTCTCACGCCCCCTAGCACCGGCTTGATCAGTTCTCAATTTTCAAAAGAATCATCGTAACCAATGAAGGGCCAGATAATATAAGAGCAGACAATACACTAGACACGCAGACGATAACTAAAAAAACTATTGGTGCATATACAGGTAACGGTGAATTGTCAGTAAGCAAATTGCTTTACACAAAGCACCTTACATTCGAAAAAAATGTACTTGTTATTGCAATGATCGGAAATGCGTTTACCTTATTTGGTGTAAATTTAGAAATCATTTATATATTTATATGTTAAATAAAATTATCAACTATATGTAAATAATAGTCATATAATCATTACTTGTGTATAATTCATGTTGTATTAAAGGTTCTTCATAGTGTAAAATTTATGAAATATGTAATTTAATGAATATACCGATTTCATAGTAAAGAAGGCAATTGAATTTCTTATTAGGTTTATCAGGTTTTTCAAAAACAATCAAAGTGTTTATATTGTTTCGCATAGTTCTGCACAATCAGCAAATCAGGATTACATAGTTTTGACAATGTAGTTACAGGTCTATTTGTTTTGTTCCTGTTTAAACAGACTCGAGACAAATCCAAAGGCAAGAGAGCAATTATGTAGATTTTAAAGGTACTTCCTAGATTTACTGTTTTCGAGAATTATTAATATATGTTCTACATTAATTCCCATTTCAGGATTTTATCTAGCCAAGCAATTTCCTTATACTGAAAGTCGTCTACCGCATCTATTAGCTTTCAATTGACAAGACAAGAAGATTAAACGTAAGGCAATTTATATCTACATATACACTAACAAGATAAATTTAAAGTACAATCGACTGAAAACAGTTACTTGATTCATACATATAGAATTGCAGAATATCGATGCAATATATTCGTGTAAGCTAAACATATATGTTTCACGATTACAAAAACAAAGGTATAGAAATCATACATGTAGCAGACACATTGTATTATAAACAAAGTTTCAACTTAAAAAAAAAGATTTCTAATACAACATTTTACGAAAGCTCAGCAAATTTCAACACCGTTATATCTTGACGGTGCACTATCGGTCACAAAAAATTAGTCAACCATTTGCGCTTAATTTCGAAGCTGTAACTGTACAAGTTTGTACCCCTGGATAAGATGGATATTTTTAATTCCGGAGTAAGTTTATTGACCGTAAACATCGCACGTTTATATACTTGCAGCACTTTTCACAGTTGCTGTATACTTACATAAGAAGAGAACAGACATATGGTAGACAATATAAATGTTTTCACGAAGACTAATCTAAGTCTACCTCCTATTAAATGGCCATTTCACACGGGTCACTAAAAGAATGGTGACATTAATACAAATTATAAAATACATTCATACCCTTAACTTATACAACATTTTACTTTACGTTTAATAGTCTTTTATATGCATATTGTTTAAAATGCTCTGTTGATGGCAATACACATAACCATACAATGATGGCCACAGACAATGGCCAATATTAGGCTTCAACATGCATTGAATACGAGATACCAGATAAGTCTTTACACACTAAATATGCAAGAAACCTAATTATTGTAAATGTGAAATTTATTGATAATAAAGAGTAAACAAAGCATACTGAATAGCCCTATATTTCTTTATTATATCAGCATACAAGAATAATTGCTGGGTATAAGGCTTGCATGTAAGTTGTAATACTCATAAAAGATTTAAATTTAGAAACAGATGTATTACAGTATATTTCAATTTCACTTAAGGTACAAACGTTTTTGGTTTTATGTCACACCGACACTTTGTAAAGTTCCTTTGGTTACTGTTAAGCTTTGGTGTTGGAGGAAGACATAAAGTGTCTTAACGTGCCTTATTTTTAGGACTAGCAGGCGTCACCAACCTTCTGTTAGTTAGCTGGCGGGATTTGAACCAACAGAGGTGAGGGACGAATGGTGCAAAATCAGTGACCATACCCCCTGGACCACAGAAGCCTGAATTTAGTACATGTACCATAAAGGAGGAAATAAAAGCAACAGTGAAACTAAAGTTATCATTTATTCAAATAATAATAAAAAGGTGAAAAGGTTTTACAGAAAATAGTTTCTTTCAAATAATTGAATTATTACTCAATAGATGTAATTGAATTAAAATAATTTATAACAAAATTGTTTTAGAAATTGAAAATAAAGTTTACTTATTTAATTGTTAAAAAAATATCGACCATGACGTTACCGTAATAAGTAGACTTATAAAGAACAGTAGAACATTTATACGTCATAACTGTCGTACTGCCTCCTCTGTTTTATGAAAAGGTGTATTATATTGACATTACCACATGCTGACATTATCACAACACTATCAATAAAGCTATTTAATTCCTATTAAATGATTAAGTTCATCACATATGAAAACATATCCCTTTTAATGGCACATCAAATCACATTCATACGTAAGTCAGTTTCCATTAGCAGCTTTCAATTAGACTCATTGTGCTGCATGGCGAGGAACAGTACGCTTGATGTCAATCGTATTGTTTACAGTAACTGAGTGTTTAATGAACGCCGGTTAGAAGACATTTAATTTAAGCTCTTATACAGGTTGATTGTTGTGCTCTAATTCCCATAGTCAGTTTAATATATTTAAAAATGTGAGGTTCTTTCATAACGTATTTAAATGTAAAATTACAAATCTATATCGTTACAGTTGATTTATATCATGCAAACATTGATTGAAGGTTCAATTGTTTCTGCTTTGTTTATGAGTTGTTAGCACCGATAAAGTGTAATAATAAATACTGACAACAACAAAACGCTTAAAAATAATATTTAAGAAATAGCCTTTACCAGGAATACTTCATACTTGTCTTTTACTTTTAGTATTATAAGATTACTTTTACGATTGAATGATTAAAGGGTATAAAGCTATATCTAATAGAATATTTTTACAAAATGTATAAGCAGTAAAATTACATTGTTTCTATAATCTTATGTAGGATTCTCAAAAGAGTTGTAACATTAAATGTCTACGTTATGTAACACACATAAATGTTTTATGTTAACAGAAAAACATGTTCCAGAAAAAAAATGCTGCTATATTAAGCAGGATTTTAACCTTCTAACAATGATTTTATGCATGTATTATTAGCTTTTAAGACAATATACTTCCATTGTTCATCATTACATGCATATTGAAAGTATTCTTTTTAAACAAATTCAAACAAAAGCATTTGCTGCAGACATATAGCTTTATACACTTTATGGTAGTACGTAAAAGTTGACGACATGCAATCAACAAAAATGACGACACAATTGTCAATCAATGCATCATCTTCCCACTAGTATTGTGTTAAACGATAAATTATATTGGATCATTACGAAACAAGTATTTGTCATACATGTATAGAGTTCCTCACAAGCACGCTTTGTACAATCTTGTAATCACGATCATGTCAACATAAAACACTATAATAAAGGAATATGTGAAATACTGAACAAGGAGCAAAGTATGGTTTGTCATTTAAAAGTTGTTAAATGTATTTGTCATTTTGCCGGTTAAAGGTTTAAAGCACTTATTGAGTGACAAGGATCCGTTGTTCTGGGCTTCTTTTTTATTTATTACTTTTAAATGGGAATAGACAGTACTTGCAGTGTGGTATGATAATGCAGTTTGTCGTTCAAATACCCCGTAATTAATCACCCAGGCCTACCTGCCTTCTGACAATATTCCTATGCATTTTAACTCGGTCCGTACATTATTCTATTGCAAAGCACCCAAAATGTATATCAAAAACTTTAACTCAACTATAATATGTTGTTGTTAATTCTAATATGTTAACTCGGTCAATACAATTGGAAAGAGTTAATGCAAATATTTTATATAAGTGTGTGAATTATAAATTAAAGTATTTACTAGATTATAAAATGAACGGAATGATTTGAAATCGTAAAATAAACGGAATGATTTGACAATCGTAAATTGTATCGAAACTGTAAGACTTTTTTCTAAAGTGTGTGTGATTTTGACGTTTGAAATGAAAAAAAAAACTGTTCTAACTTTTGTAATATTTAGATATATGAATTAATCACATACTATTGTCATGAAGTGCTGATTCTTAAAACACTACTATATTTCAATTATATTAATTTGGAATATTGAAAACATGTTTGCTAATCACGTTCATTATGTGTTAAATTCAATGTTGAAGCAAAGCAACACTGCGTTTGTACGTTTGAATAACGTCTGGAAGGATTATCAAAACTGAACAGAAAGAATAACGCTGAATTTGTTTAAATGTTTCAGCTGATAAAAAGTAAGTTTTTTAAATTTATTCTGCCGTAAGAAAATGAAAATTGAAGTTCTTTCTTTGAAATTTATCGGTTAGTAAGAACAGATTTTGCCTACGTACTTTCTAATTAAAACAGTAAAATACATAATTATGTGTATACATGTACCTTATTTTAGATTATCAGCATTAAAATTTTAAAGAAACAATTCTGTAGTTTTTAGTAAGCACATTATTTTCAATGAATTATTATTTTCAAAGATATTATTTTAAAAAAAATGAAAATAAAACGATCACTCGTATCGTCCCTCCAATTATATCATCTTACTCGTAATGTCATCTAAACTTTGCAGCTTATAAATAGCTATACGTACCTGAAAAATCCACAACATTGTTGAGTTTCAATCCTTAAAATACACATGTATGCAAAACATGGACAACATTTACAGAACAGTTGTGGACTAACGGAAACAATTCTGAACTAAAATTTCCATATTGAACAACTATCATTTTCAGAAATGATAAAGCATTAAATAAACTATAATCCTTTTATTGTTAAGAACCAACCTATGATATTTAGCTAACAAACAAGCTAAAATGATTGTTTGTATTCAAATGTTTGAAATATGCATAAAACTGTTATATTACCGGCCAACTCCTTTTAAATACTTGTTTAGCCATTTTCAACTTAGAATGCGTGATTAGCAACATCGCTTGGATCTACTAAATCGAGGAGCTGTTTTGATTTTCTTTTCAAAAGTATGGTATTTTTGTGTTTAAATATAAAGTACGTTAACCGTGTTGCTTCGATTGTAATATACTTCAAAATATCTTACACCATACTTGTTATTAGATTTAGCATTTAGTCATCAGATACCTATAATAATATAATTATATAATCAAAATGAAATGTTTGCGATCTTAAGGTGTCAGAGATGTATACTAATCTTTAGGAAAATAAATAATAATAAGACAAAAGTTGGCATCGATGGGGTTTTGACCCACGGCCCTCAGTTTCGATGCAGATGATAGTAATTCTAGCCTATATAATACTATTTAAAGTGATTGCATTATTCATTAGAAATACACTATCTTAAAGACGTTTGAGTGTTTCACATGATTTACAACAAGAATATCCAAACCAATCGCTATTGGTATATATTACTAAACAAAGAAGAGTTTCATTATTTCAATATTCAGCTATTGATTGTTTTCTGCGTGTGGGTTTTTTAATGTGTTTTTTTTTCATTTGTTTTGTAAAAGTCATTAAATACCCATCGGTGTATATTTTGTTCAACTCTTTAATTTAATAAAATTACAGAAGACAGTGGTTTCCTACATATCATGAGAGTAATTTGAATTACCTTTGGATTGAAGCAAATAACTTAATTGAATATAAAACTGCATTCTATATTGCGATATATGTCATAAAAGATTTTAGTTTTTGATAGAATCCCATACAATTCCATTAATTGTGTGCTAAATACTATAAAATAATGAAGAAAAATATATACTCGTATTGTGAATAATTTCACCATACAAATGAATGTTAAACTCAAAAACATGTGAATAGTCGATTAAAATTACTGAAATAAAACATTTATGATTTTATACACATATAAATATTTCGAAAGGTCAATTCACGTATTTATTTTGGTGTTGGTTCAGGCAATATAATTTTTGTCACAACTTGTAATAATATAACTATTTCCTATTATCAATGTTATTTTAACTTCATTTCCTTATTGCTTCAAACATCATCCATTGTTTCCGATAGAGATATGATGTCTATATCTGCGATTACATAATATTCCCCATAATTTATACTTTCATTTATGATATCATTTCGTTGTGTAATAATAGACTCTTCTTTAATATCCTGTATCAACCATTATTGACTATCTTCTTCATATCTAGGGAATAGTTCATGTTCTATAATGTATTATTGCAAGCAACATTGTATATATACCAATATTTTTTTCTCTCCTGTAACTTTTTGCCAACAACATCGTACGTCTATATCACTGTGCAAAGTCGTAAATGTATTTATTCTGGAGTTTTGCATTCAGCAACATTAGACAAAAAGATTTCACACATATGAAAATCAATCACTTAAATTTTTTCTACATATTAAGTTAAACACGTGTTGATTGGTCATTCTTGACACCGTTTTTATTATGAATAATGTCAATGATGCAACTATTAACTAAACTTGATGAAACAATGTATTATTTGAAGCAACATAGTACATACATACTCCTACTAGCAAATTCAAACTGGCAGAAAAAATATAAGTGATAATGAGTAAAGAAATCAAAATAAGACAAAAAAGTTATGTCCATTGTAATAAATATGCATGAGTTGATAAAACGGAATAGATTTGTTATCTTACCTGTTCTAAATCACATATTACAACATTTGTCGGTGCTTTCTCTCTTTTTTAATTTGTAATTTATATAGTTACTTAACATGATCTTTGTCATTACCAAAATAACTGGGATATTATGTAGTTTATACAAATTTATTTTTAGTTCGATTGTGTTGGAAGCTATAAGCTTATTGCAACACTCTCGAATCCGTTCCTGAAACCAACCAGTACTAAGCAATGAATGTAAAGTTTCTTGCTCAAGGAAACAACGGCTTGCCCCTGACAGGGTTTGAACCCATGTGGTCAGCAATCCTTAGAGCACTAGTCCGACGTGTTAACCACTCGGCCACGCCGCCACTCATGTAACACATTAAGATTAAGATTAAGATTTATTTATTAAAATAATGCGAGCTTAAAAGCGCTACAGTATAGTACAGAGGCGAATTGCGACATTATATAAGAACAAATTAGTACAGTACTAATAAATAGCAACCAAAGTTTTCAATGTTAATTGTAAAATCACTAGACGCGTTTTGACGTTTAGGTTATTATAAGCGAAGCCAATCTGTTTCTTTGTTGTTACAAAACATTTTATAAGTCAGCTGTGCCAGATTTAATGATCAATGATGGATGTAACTTGATATGTCTTCGTAAATACCAAAGAGATTTTCAAACCTCATTTGCAAACAAATGCGTTTAATACACAATGTTAATGAAACAATAAGTCACAATAAAGGAGTTCGAATTTCTATGTAAAAAGAAACAGTTAAATATGTTAGATAATTTCATTGAATGGTCTCTTGTATAAGAACAATGTTAATATTTCTTAAGATAATAGATAAGTGGAAAGGTGTGTCTGAAAATTGTATTTCCCCAAATGATGATTCTAAGAAAAAAGGACCCATTGACTTAAAAATATTAAACATAATACAGTTTAACGAATAGAAAATAACACTGTGTAATGGATAAGTGGAAAACTACAAAATTAAAAATACATCGTTGAATGTCAATGCGGGTATGATAGCATCAATGTTAAAATAAATCAGGCTTACTCTTTTGTTACAAATCCATTAGAACTGTGAATAAAAATAGCTGTTTCCGCATGGTGTTTGATGCCTATCAAGTGACATACTTAGCTTCCAGAGCACTGATATATATTAGGTGATACATGCAGAAGATATATCAATTAAAAATTGTGAGACGTAATTTCTTTTTCTTTTTTTTCACAAGGAAGGACGATTTGCTTTATGGTTATGCTTGTTATTAGGGTGTACCAGAAAATAAAATGGCAATGCATGTATGTTTTCTTTTTAACATGACTTCAATATAAGATTTAACATATTTTTATGTCAATACAATTGATAGCAAAATAGAGAAATACAGAATCCCTGAAGAAAGCCCAGCACGACAAAATTGAAAATATTGAAGGCTAAGTTTGATTGAGCCTGTCCATGGACGGTACTGTAAAGTGCAAGCGCAAGACTGCTTTATGTCGCCCACATCATATGTAAAACATGTTAATGTTATTATAATTGTACAAGTGATGATCCATACTCATCCCGGATTTGTTTATTAATCATAAAATTATTATGTAATCTTCATAACGTTTATATCGATATGAAGTCAATTGTAGATATCGCCTATTGAATAAGAAACATATATTTAAATAGCGTCAACAAGTGTCCATCTAGTTTACCATGGTAACGGTGCAGTGACGCAAAACAAAGATAACGACGCAGGGTCATTAAAAAGTAGTCCGTTTTGCATGAGTAAAAAGAAACGCACATTGTAAAATATTGTTAGAATGTAACGTATTATCATTATGACGTCATTTAAAACTAGTCGGTTTTGCATGAGTAAAAAGAAGCGCACATTGTAAATATTGTTAGAATGTAATGTATTATCATAATGACGTCATGTTCATATTTAACATTGTCCGATCGTTTGCATTATCAAGACCAATAAACATTCACCTACGTGATTACACTGCTTATCATGTGTAATTTGCATGATCTTTGCATACTTGTAAACATGTTTCAACATTTTATTCCTGCAGCATTCATGTCACGATCATGCCGTTATCAGGACGTCTTGAAATTTGCAATGAGACAAAGTTTCGTTAGGATCTCGGAAAGTCTCCTTCGATTAAAGGATTTAAGATGAAGGTCGTCGAAGAAGGGGAAAATATCGTACGGCGTTGGCATCATTGGTCGCTGAAAAGCTCAATAGAGATGGACGAGCAATCGTGCACAGCCTTGTGGAAATGTTTTATGCCGGCTTCGAGAAAATCCGGAGACTTCTTATGGAAAAATTGCATTTTTAAAGCTTTGTTAAAGTTGTACAATTCAAACAATACGAGCTTGTCTAAAAGAAAACTAGTGTTGTACTTAAATGTACATATAAAGTATATTAAAAATATTTTTTTAAGAACAGGATTGATTACAGTAAATACAAATAATCATTACTGATACAAACAATTATAAAGTTGATACATCTGTCCTTGGTTGTGTGGTCAGAGTTAAATCGTATACTCATAAATGCACAGTGCGCTAAGTGCATGTATCGCATTGTTTGTCGGATATAAATAGAGAATGCTCGTTGTTTGTTGGCTACATTTTTGGGGGAGGGGCGGTGTGTTCCTTTTTATGACGTCATGCAAAGGAATAATGTTAGAAAATCCATATTCAGGTGCTCGAACATTGGTTCATTTATTCTGGGGTTTCAAATTGTGACGGCAGGTAAAGTGTTTTGGTTTTACAGACAAAACAACAACATCAACACACATGGTAATCTGGGGGAATAACTCGTGTTTCCAGTCCCATTCTATTACATATTGGCTGTATTTCAAAACGGAAATGATTATATTTGACACGGGATATAACGATTTTTATTTTACTGATTTATAATGTAATAACATAGCTTTGACAATAACTGCATGTGTTATGTTGGAGAACAAAAGCTTTTTCAAGATATTAATGTATTTCCGAACAAAAATTAAGTTAGTTTAATTTGGTAAAATATCACTTATTCGTTTACCTGATTTTCTGTTCACAGTTCTGTATTATTTGAATTACAGTAATTACAAATATTTTAAACAGACCGGTACTAAAAAGATCCTAAGCTTATGTTCTGTAAATGAAATGTACACCTGCATATGTTTTGTTAAAGTTAAATGATTATACTATAGTCATTTATAAAGAGGTCTTCCATGTGATAATGAAACGTGTTTATTTTCTAGTTCCTGTTAGTTTAACCTTAAATATACATTTTTTTCTCGGTTCCTTAAGTGCTTAAAACAAATTAGATATTTCTCCAGAAATAAACGTTCTATTGTACATGTATCATTTTTACATAACTTCTTCAATGATTAATCGCGTTAAATCAGGGTATTACAACACCATTCCATTATAATTTCCGCTGTCTATCGTAACTGTATCTTCTCTATAAAATTATGTATAAAATCATTTTACATAACTTGGTTTAAAGAACTGATATGTTATGTTCCAATTTGTTATTTATATCAAACTGAAAAATTATATATTTGTTATTTTTCAGTAACGTCAAATGTATATGACCTTCAATTTCGTGTTTATTTAGTTCCGCTCAATGTTTTCAAGTTTAGGGCACGTCGCTTTTCATGGAACGTCACATTGAAGGTTCCATGAATGTTTCGGAATTCCAAATTTTACCATTTCATGTTAAATGTTAAGTACTGGTTAAAAGGTACTTCCTAGATTTTCTGTTTTCGAGAATAATAAATATGTTTACATTAATTTCCATTTCAGAATTATATATAGCCAAGCAATTTCCTAATATTGAAAGTCGTCGACTGCATCTATTAGCTTTCAATCGTACAACGACAATACAAGAAGATTTAACGTAAGTCAATTTATTGGCAAGGAAGTGTATATCTACCTATACACTAACAAGATCTATTTAAAGTACAATCGGCTGAAAACAGTTACTTGATCCATACATATAGAATTGCAGAACATCGGTGCAATATATTTGTATAAACTAAACATTTATGCTTCACGATTACAAAAACAAATGTATGGACATCTTACATGTAACAAACACATTGTATTATAAACAAAGTTTCAACTTAAAACAAGATTTCAAATACAACGTTTTACGAAAGCTAAGCAGAATTTCAACATCTAGACGAATGAACAACTCAACGGAAAGAATGTTTGCAAAACGAAAATTCAAACGAATCAATTGCAGGCAATCTCTATTGATGAATTAAAGGAATTTCAACAAACACACTTTTACCGTTATAGCTCGACGGTGCACTAACGGGACGGTGCATTAACGGTCAATATATTGCGCTTAATTTTTTAAAAGTTTGCTCTACCCCGGATTAGCTTGGAAAAAAACAAATTTTCTTAATTCCGGAATAAGTTTATAGACCGTAAACATCCCATCTTTATATAATTGCAGCATTTTCCAACGTGTCTCTGTTTACTCACATAAGAAGAGAACAGACATATGGTAGGCAATATATATGTTTTTCACAAAGGCTTATCTAAGTCTATCGCCTATTAAATGGCAATTTCACACAACTCACGAACAGAATGTTGACATTAATGCAATTTATAAAATACGTTCATACCCTTAACTTTTACAAAAGACCAAAAGTCTTTTATATGCATATTGTTTACAATGCTCTGTTGCTGGCAATAAACATAACCATACAATGATGGCCACAGACAATGGCCAATATAAGATAAACGACCACTGCTTCAACATGTATTGAGTACGAGATACCAGATAAGTCTATACACACTAAATAGTTGCTTCTTCCTGCAAGAAACCTAATTATTGTCAATGTGAAATTAATTGATAATAAGAGTAAACAAAGCATACTGAATAGCCTTATATTTTTTTTAATATATCAGCATACAAGAATAACTGCTGTGTATAAGGCTCGCATGTAAGTTGTAATAATCATAGAAGATTCATTTATTTCTATTATTTCTATTCATTTAGTTATGTAGTTGTTTTTTTTTTGTATAAAAGAGTATATATAATCGCGAGTAGGCGGATGGAATTTGAGTTATGATGTAAATACAAAGTTCAAAAACAAAAGAGTGTTATATTCATTGCAAAAATAAGATATGTGTTATGTTATAAGAGTAAACAACCTCTAATGCATGATATTTGCCACCATCAAAGTAGGAAGGGTAATGTCTAATACGTTTAAATTGAAATATGTAGACAAATGTACAATTATATTTTACAGTGATATTTTTTTTTAAATTGTGTGATTATATAAGAGCATAACAAATACATTGTATTTGTAATAGCAACAGAAGTTATTTCACAAATGGTGATATTTGGTATATATAAACCTCGACTTAGAGGAAAAATACATATTTGCCATTATCAATTACTGTTTAAACTAATACATTTTAATCAATAACATTGTATCAGTTTTGTCATTTTATTTTCAACAATCTAGCTGTTTTTGCTGTCTTTTACAAATTTCTATGAACAGAAATTGAAAAGTAACTTTTGCTTGGTATGTATTCGTAAATACCAAAGATACTTTATATGTACTTTAGAAACAGATGTATTACAGTGTATTTTAATTTCACTTAAGATACAAAGGTTTTTTGTTTTATGTCACACCGACACTTTGTAAAGTTCCTATGGTTACTGTTAAGCTTTGGTGATGGAGGAAGACCTAAAGTGCCTCAACGTGTCTTAGTTTAAGGACTAGCGGGCGTCACCAACCTTCTGTTAGTTAGCTGGATAGCTTCCCCACAAGGCGAGATTTGAACCAACAGAGGTGAGGGACGAGTGGTGCAGTGACCATACCCCTTAGACCACAGAAGTCCGAATTTAGTACATTAAAGGTGGAAATAAAAGCAACAGTGTAACTAAAGTTATCATTTATTCAAAAAATAATAAAAGGATAAAAAAGGTTTTACTGAAAATAGTTTCTTTCAATTGAATTAATTGAATTATTATGCAATAGATCTCATTGGATTTAAATCTGTTTTAGATATTGAAAATAACTTGATTTAATTTTATTTATAAATCATTATCTACCGTAACGTAATCGTAATAAGTAGACTAATACATAAAGAAAGATCAGCAGAAATACGTCAAACCTGTCGTATTATTCATGTGTTTAATGAAAAGGTGTATTATATTGACATTGCCACATGTTGACATAATCACAATGATATCAATAATGTTATTCAATTCGTATTAAATGATTAAGTTGATCACATATGAAAACATATCCCTTTTAATGACACCTCAAATCACATTAATACGTAAGTCAGTTTCCATTAGCAGCTTTCAATCAAACTCATTGTGCTGCATGGCGAGGAACAGTACGCTTGATGTCAATCGTTATGTTTACAGTAACTGAGTGTTTAATGAACACCGGTTAGACGACATTTTATTTAAGCTCTTATACAGGTTGATTGTTGTGCTCTAATTCCCATAGTCAGTTTAATATATTTAAAAATGTGAGGTTCTTTCATAACGTATTTAAATGTAAAATGTACAAATCTATATCGTTACAGTTGATTTATATCATGCAAACATTGATTGAAGGTTCAATTGTTTCTGCTTTGTTTATGAGTTGTTAGCACCGATAAAGTGTAATAATAAATACTGACTACAACAAAACGCTTAAAAATACTATTTAAGCAATACCCTTTACCAGGAATACTTCATACTTGTCTTTTACTTTTAGTATTAAAAGATTACTTTTACGATTGAATGATTAAAGGGTATAAAGCTATATCGAATAGAATATTTTTACAAAATGTATAAGCAGTAAAATTACATTGTTTCTATAATCTTATGTAGGATTCTCAAAATAGTTGTAACATTAAATGTCTACGTTATGTAACACACATAAATGTTTTATGTTAACAGAATAACATGTTCCAGAAAAAAAATATGCTGCTATATTAAGCAGGATTTTAACCTTCTAACAATGATTGTATGCATGTATTATTAGCTTTTAAGACAATAAACGTCCATTGTTCATCATTACATGCATATTGAAAGTATTCTTTTTAAAAAAATTCAAACAAAAGCATTTGCTGCAGACATATAGCTTTATACACTTTATGGTAGTACGTAAAAGTTGACGAAATGAAATCAACAAAAATGACGACACAATTGTCAATCAATGCATCATCTTCCCACTAGTATTGTGTTAAACGATAAATTATATAATATTTTCTTTTATCTTAATATGTCAAGTGTCTTTTGATACAAAGGATAATTGGTTATGGCAAGCTATCTTCATATCAAATATCTTGGCGCATACATATTTCTCTTTCATTTGGATCATTACGAAACAATTATTTGTCATACATGTATAGAGTTCTTCACAATCACGCTTTGTACAATCTTTCAATCACGATCATGTCAACAGAAAACACTAAAATAAAGAAACATGGAAAATACTGAACAAAGAGCAAAGTATGGTTTGTCATTTAAAAGTTGTTAAATGTATTTGTCATTTTGCCGGTTAAAGGTTTAAAGCACTTATTGAGTGACAAGGATCCGTTGTTCCTGACTTCTTTTTTATTTATTACGTTTAAATGGGAATAGACAGTACTTGCAGTGTGGTATGATAATGCAGTTTGTCGTTCAAATACCCCGTAATTAATCACCCAGGCCTACCTGCCTTCTGACAATATTCCTATGCATTTTAACTCGGTCCGTACATTATTCGATTGCGAAGCACCCAAAATGTATATCAAAAACTTTAACTTAACTATAATATGTTGTTGTTAATTCTAATATGTTAACTCGGTCAATACAATTGGAAAGAGTTAATGCAAATATTTTATATAAGTGTGTGAATTATAAATTAAAGTATTTACTAGATTATAAAATCAACGGAATGATTTGAAATCGTAAAATAAACGGAATGATTTGAAATCGTAAATTGTATCGAAACTGTAAGACTTTTTTTCTAAAGTGTGTATTATTTTGACGTTTGAAATGAAAAAAAAAACTGTTCTAACTTTTGTAATATTTAAATATATGAATTTATCACATACTATTGTCATGAAGTGCTGATTCTTAAAACACTACTATATTTCAATTATATTAATTTGGAATATTGAAAACATGTTTGCTAATCACGTGCATTATGTGTTAAATTCAATGTTGAAGCAAAGCAACACTGCGTTTGTACGTTTGAATAACGTCTGGAAGGATTATCAAAACTGAACAGAAAGAATAACGCTGAATTTGTTTAAATGTTTCAGCTGATAAAAAGTAAGTTTTTTAAATTTATTCTGTCGTAAGAAAATGAAAATTGAAGTTCTTCTTTGAAATTAATCGGTTAGTTAGAACAGATTTTGCCTACGTACTTTCTAATTAAAACAGTAAAATACATATGTTTATTCATGTACCTTATTTTAGATTATCAGCATTAAAATTTTAAAGAAACAATTCTGTAGATTTTAGTAAGCACATTATTTTCAATGAATTATTATTTTCAAAGATATTATTTTAAATAAAATGAAAATAAAACGATCACTCGTATCGTCCCTCCAATTATATCATCTTACTCGTAATGTCATCTAAACTTTGCAGCTTATAAATAGCTATACGTACCTGAAAAATCCACAACATTGTTGAGTTTCAATCCTTAAAATACACATGTATGCAAAACATGGACAACATTTACAGAACAGTTGTGGACTACCGGACACATTTCTGAACTAAAATTTCCATATTAAACAATTATCATTTTCAGAAATAAGAAAACTTTAAATAATCTGTAATCCTTTTATTGTTAAGAACCAACCTATGATATTTAGCTAACAAACAAGCTAAAATGATTGTTTGTATTCAAATGTTTGAAAAATGCATAAAACTGTTACATTACCCAACTCCTTTTAAATACTTGTTTAGCCATTTTCAACTTAGAATGCGTGATTAGCAACATCGCTTGGATCTACTAAATCGAGGAGCTGTTTTGATTTTCTTTTCAAAAGTATGGTATTTTTGTGTTTAAATATAAAGTACGTTAACCGTGTTGCTTCGATTGTAATATACTTCAAAATATCTTACACCATACTTGTTATTAGATTTAGCATTTATCATTTAGTCATCAGATACCTATAATAATATAATTATATAATCAAAATAAAATGTTTTTGATCTTAAGGTGTCAGAGTTGTATATTAATCTTTAGGAAAATAAATAATATTAATAAGACAAAAGTTGGCATCGATGGGGTCTTGACCCACGGCCCTCAGTTTCGATGCAGATGATAGTAATTCTAGCCTATATAATACTATTTAAAGTGATTGCATTATTCATTAGAAATACACTATCTTAAAGACGTTTGAGTATTTCACATGTTTTACAACAAGAATATCCAAACCAATCAATTACTGACATTCGCTATTGGTAAATATTACTAAACAAAGAAGAGTTTCATTATTTCAATATTCAGCTATTGATTGTTTTCTGCGTGAGGATTTTTAATGTGTTTTTTTTTCATTTGTTTTGTAACAGTCATTAAATACCCATCGGTGTAAATTTTGTTCAACTCTTTAATTTAATAAAAATACAGAAGACAGTGGTTTCCTACATATCATGAGAGTAATTTGAATTACCTTTATATTGAAGCAAATAACTTAATTGAATATAAAACTGCATTCCACATTGCTATATATGTCATAAAAGATTTTAGTTTTTGATAGAGTTCCATACAATTCCACTAATTGTGTGCTAAATACTATAAAACAATGAAGAAAAATATATACTCGTATTGTGAATAATTTCACCATACAAATGAATGGTAAACTCAAAACATGTGAATAGTCGATTAAAATTACTGAAATAAAACATTTAGGATTTTATACACATATAAATATTTCGAAAGGTCACGTATTTATTTTGGTGTTGGTTCAGGCAATATAATTTTTGTCACAACTTGTAATAATATAACTATTTCCTATTATCAATGTTATTTTAACTTCATTTCCTTATTGCTTCAAACATCATCCATTGTTTCCGACAGAGATATGATGTCTATATCTGCGATTACATAATATTCCCCATAATTTCTTCTTTCATTTATGATATCATTTCGTTGTGTAATAATAGACTCTTCTTTAATATCCTGTATCAACCATTATTGACTATCTTCTTCATATCTAGGGAATAGTTCATGTTCTATGTATTATTGCAAGCAACATTGTATATATACCAATATTTTTTTCTCTCCTGTAACTTTTTGCCAACAACATCGCACGGCTATATCACTGAGCAAAGTCGTAAATGTATTTATTCAGGAGTTTCGCATTCAGAAACATTAGACAAAACGATTTCACACATTTGAAAATCAATCACTTAATTTTTTACTACATAAGTTTTAAACACATGTTGATTGGTCATTCTTGACACCGTTTTCATAATGGATAATGTCACTGATGCAACTATTAACTAAACTTGATGAAACAATTTATTATTTGAAGCAACATAGTACATACATACTCCTACTAGCAAATTCAAACTGGCAGAAAAAATATAAGTGATAATGAGTAAAGAAATCAAAATAAGACAAAACAGTTATGTCCATTGTAATAAATATGCATGAGATGATAAAACGGAATAGATTTGTTATCCTACCTGTTCTAAAGCACCTATTACAACATTTGTCGGTGCTTTTTCTCTTTTTTAATTTGTAATTTATATAGTTACTTAACATGATCTTTGTCATTACCAAAATAACTGGGATATTATGTAGTTTATACAAATTTATTTTTAGTTCGATTGTGTTGGAAGCTATAAGCTTATTGAAACACTCTCGAATCCGTTCCTGAAACCAACCAGTACTAAGCAATGAATGTAAAGTTTCTTGCTCAAGGAAACAACGGCTTGCCACTGACAGGGTTTGAACCCACGTGGTCAGCAATCCTTAGAGCACTAGTCCGACGTGTTAACCACTCGGCCACGCCGCCACTCATGTAACACATTAAGATTAAGATTTATTTACAAATGTATTAAAATAATGCGAGCTTAAAAGCGCTACAGTATAGTACAGAGGCGAATTGCGACATTATATAAGAACAAATTAGTACAGTACTAATAAATAGCAACCGAAGTTTTCAATGTTAATTGTAAAATCACTAGACGCGTTTTGACGTTTAGGTTATTATAAGCGAAGCCAATCTGTTTCTTTGTTGTTACAAAACATTTTAAATGTCAGCTGTGTCAGATTTAATGATCAATGATGGATGTAACTTGATACGTCTTCGTAAATACCAAAGAGATTTTCAAACCTCATTTGCAAACAAATGCGTTTAATATTCTATTTTATTTCACAATGTTAATGAAACAATAAGTCACAATAAAGGAGTTCGAATTTCTATGTAAAAAGAAACAGTTAAATATGTTAGATAATTTCATTGAATGGTCTCTTGTATAAGAACAATGTTAATATTTCTTAAGATAATAGATAAGTGGAAAGTTGTGTCTGAAAATTGTATTTCCCCAAATGATGATTCTAAAGAAAAAAGGACCCATTGACTTAAAAATATTAAACATAATACAGTTTAACAAATAGAAAATAACACTGTGTAATGGATAAGTGGAAAACTACAAAATTAAAAATACATCGTTGAATGTCAATGCGGGTATGATAGCATCAATGTTAAAATAAATCAGGCTTACTCTTTTGTTACAAATCCATTAGAACTGTGAATAAAAATAGCTGTTTCCGCATGGTGTTTGATGCCTATCAAGTGACATACTTAGCTTTCAGAGCACTGATATATATTAGGTGATACATGCAGAAGATATATCAATTAAAAATTGTGGGACGTAATTTCTTTTTCTTTTTTTCACAAGGAAGGACGATTTGCTTTATGGTTATGCTTGTAATTAGGGTGTACCAGAAAATAAAATGGCAATGCATGTATGTTTTCTTTTTTAACATGACTTCAATATAAGATTTAACATATTTTTTCGTCAATACAATTGATGGCAAAATAGAGAAATACAGAATCCCTGAAGAAAGCCCAGCACGACAAAATTGAAAATATTGAAGGCTAAGTTTGATTGAGCCTGTTCATGGACGGTACTGCAAAGTGCAAGTGCAAGACTGCTTTATGTCGCCTACATCATTTGTAAAACATGTTAATGTTATTATAATTGTACAAGGGATGATCCATACTCATCCCGGATTTGTTTATTAATCATAAAATTATTATGTAATCTTCATAACGTTTATATCGATATGAAGTCAAATGTAGATATCGCCTATTGAATAAGAAACATATATTTAAATAGCGTCAACAAGTATCCATCTAGTTTACCATGGTAACGGTGCAGTGGCGCAAAACAAAGATAACGACGCAGGGTCATTAAAAAGTAGTCCGTTTTGCATGAGTAAAAAGAAGCGCACATTGTAAAATATTGTTAGAATGTAACGTATTATCATTATGACGTCATTTAAAACTAGTCGGTTTTGCATGAGTAAAAAGAAGCGCACATTGTAAATATTGTTAGAATGTAATGTATTATCATTATGACGTCATGTTCATATTTAACATTGTCCGATCGTTTGCATTATCAAGACCAATAAACATTCACCTACGTGATTACACTGCTTATCATGTGTAATTTGCATGATCTTTGCATACTTGTAAACATGTTTCAACATTTTATTCCTGCAGCATTCATGTCACGATCATGCCGTTATCAGGACGTCTTGAAATTTGCAACGAGACAAAGTTTCGTTAGGATCTCGGAAAGTCTTCTTCGATTAAAGGATTTAAGATGAAGGTCGTCGAAGAAGGGGAAAATATCGTACGGCGTTGGCATCATTGGTCGCTGAAAAGCTCAATAGAGATGGACGAGCAATCGTGCACAGTCTTGTGGAAATGTTTTATGCCGGCTTCGAGAAAATCCGGAGACTTCTTATGGAAAAATTGCATTTTTAAAGCTTTGTTAAAGTTGTACAATTCAATCAATACGAGCTTATCTAAAAGAAAAGTAGTGTTGTACTTTAATGTACATATAAAGTATATTAAAAATATTTTTTTAAGAACAGGATTGATTAAACACAAATAATCATTACTGATACAAACAATTATAAAGTTGATACATCTGTCCTTAGTGTGGTCAGAGTTAAATCGTATACTCATAAATGCACAGTGCGCTATGCATGTATCACACTGTTTGTCGGAGATAAATAGAGAATGCTCGTTGTTTGTTGGCTACATTTTTGGGGGAGGGGCAGTGTGTTCCTTTTTATGACGTCATGCAAAGGAATAATGTTAGAAAATCCATATTCAGGTGCTCGAACATTGGTTCATTTATTCTGGGGTTTCAAATTGTAACGGCAGGTAAATTGTTTTGATTTTACAGAAAAAGCAACAACATCAAAACACTTGGTAATCTGGGGGAATAACTCGTGTTTCGAGTCCCATTCTATTACATATTGGCTGTATTGCAAACCGGAAATGATTATATCTGACACGGGATATAACGATTTTTATTATACTGTTTTATAATGTAATAACATAGCTTTGACAATAACTGCATGTGTTATGTTGGAGAACAAAAGCTTTTATAAGATATTCATGTATTTCCGAATAAGAATTAAGTTAGTTTAATTTGGTAAAATATCACTTATTCGTTTACCTGATTTTCTGTTCACAGTTCTGTATTATTTGAATTACAGTAATTACAAATATTTTAAACAGGCCGGTACTAAAAAGATCCTAAGTTTATATTCTGTAAATGAAATGTACACCTGCATATGTTTTGTTAAAGTTAAATGATTATACTGTAGTCATTTATAAAGAGGTCTTCCATGTGATAATGAAACATGTTTATTTTCTAGTTCCTGTTAGTTTAACCTTAAATATACATTTTTTTCTCGGTTCCTTAAGTGCATAAAACAAATTAGATATTTCTCCAGAAATAAACGTTCTATTGTACATGTATCATTTTTACATAACTTCTTCAATTATTAATCGCGTTAAATCAGGGTATTACAACACCATTCCATTATAATTTCCGCTGTCTATCGTAACTGTATCTTCTCTATAAAATTATGTATAAAATCATTTTACATAACTTGGTTTAAAGAACTGATATGTTATGTTCCAATTTGTTATTTATATCAAACTGATAAATTATATATTTGTTATTTTTCAGTAACGTCAAATGTAAATGACCTTCAATTTCGTGTTTATTTAGTTCCGCTCAATGTTTTCTAGTTTAGGGCACGTCGCTTTTCATGGAACGTCACATTGAAGGTTCCATGAATGTTTCGGAATTCCAAATTTTACCATTTCATGTTAAATGTTGAGTACTGGTTAAGCTGGTGCTAAGGGGCGTGGACGATAACTTGCACTTTCAATTACCGTTCATGAACAGGCTTAATCAAACCGAGCCTGCAAGACATTTTTAATTATGTCGTTCGTACCCTGTCCTGTTCTTGTTTGGGTGTCCTGCTAGGCTGCTTGCAGGTAGTCCTGTGTTGCTGAAACGTGTTAGAATTGCGTTCATTGAACGCCGCCCTTCCTTGATAAGCGTGTTTTTCATATATTATGTTTCATATGGAACCTTCAATGCGCCATTCCATGAAAAGCGGCGTATGGTCCCCAAGTACAAATACATAAGTCTGAGAATATAATCAGGTTTCATGCCTGGCTATTCGATCCGAAACTGGTGTTTTTGTTTTTTAGACTCAAGGGCCACTACACATATGTTTCTTAACGTCATTACCCTATCAACGTCCACCATTTATTTTAATTGGTAAGTGTAATACTTGAATAGCGATACACAATTTAATCTGAAGAAATGGACACATCTACATGTTATTGTTTACATACATTTAGTAAGTATCATGGATATTTATATGCATTCATTAAAGACCCATTATGCTCCAAAAATGCTTTAATTTTATCACTCAAAAGAGTTTTATTTTTGATGTCCTGTTAGCGTTTCCAAATAGTTACTCATAGACAAATTTTCTGAACCATCTTTTTCTTTTTAGCAATAAACACTTCTTTTGTATGGAAGATAAAATATTACTTTGTTAACATCGTGCTACTTTAATGACAAATATTTTCCAATTCAGCGCTACTTTCTTCATGTGATAGTTATTTTAAACCCATTCTTTCAAAGATATATAAAACCATGATTGCCCTTCTTAAGAAGGACAAAATACTGTTTCAGAGGCATAATGGGCCTTTAAGTACATTACATATACAATGTACATAACATATTGTAATAAGAGGCCAACGTTGATCCCTGCGTGGTCGTAAGTGTCGACTAAATACATTCGAATTACTGGAGTCTATGTATCTCTTAGCTGCACCCAGCAGTTGAAGTGGTTTTGACCCGTGTTTATAACACCCGAAGTTAGCCAATCTCATCTTTCCAGTCAATTGAGCTTTAGTTTACATTTTAGGTGTGCCGTAAAACGAAACAAACCAATGAAGTAATAAGATAACCATTGAAATTATAGTTTTCGTTGAAGAAAGTATACGTGTTTAGAGAGAGAGAGAGAAAACAAAATGTAATCAGTTAAATGTTTTATTTTCGTCGTACGTTGCACACGAGACTTTTTCTTAAATTGTCTACCCAATATTGAAACAGATGAAAGACTAACCACAAACCAAATTGCGAAACAAATTACTCTTATAACTTGAATATAAATTTTATACAGTAGCAAAACATTGACTTAACAAACACAATTAGAAAATGTCAAATCATTTACACATGACCTTTGATGCTATTGGTTAATTAAGTACATATTAGATATAGTAAAACTAAAAAGAATTGATTACTTTGAATTCTACTTGTACTAAACACAACCATTTTTATTTCTAGTTAGGAGTATGTCAAAGATGTGCTATTATTCATGCATTGTTTTTTTCAACTTTATTTTCATAAATATTAGTAAACTCAGCAAAACATAATCTATGTATTTCTATTTCGAAAGTACATGACATTTTGAATTCCCCTTGTAGCTCAGGCTTCAGAACTAAGTCACCTTTTATCCCGGCGTGCTCGTATAAATATCTGGAAAAAAATGATACCTCGGAAGCATCAAAATCAGCAAAATCAAATAAAATTTGCAGGCTCAGTTTAAATGAGGGATATGAAAAAGTGCAACATCCCTCACGCTGCCTAGCACCACTTAAGTGGTGCTCAATTTTCAACACTTAAATGTGTTGGAATCAAAGATAACGAAGGACCAGAAAATATACAAAAAAGTACACTGAAATAAAGTACGGAAGTCGACTAAATAGGTTCAAATAAGCAGTATCAATGTATCTCTTAGCTTAAGCAGAACCCTGTCGAGCCAAAGTTATTACGGGCATTGTTTTGTAGAGTTTTTGTCGGCTTTTAAAAAACTTATTCAAACCAAGACTACCAAATTTTCCTGTTTCCGTTTAGGAAGTTCTTGAGGGATTCTTTATTTCTCTCTATCTTAATGAATGGCATGTCCCCTCGATAATTTTGCTGTTTTGTAATATGTCATTCAAAAACACTCACTGTAGCTGAGTCTAGAAAATGGTCTTTACCCTTGCTTAAAATACTATTCGGTAGAATATTTTAGTAGGTCAGAAAAAGGTCATGTCAAATCTGCAGATATTGTACAGTAACGGTGTCAATTGTTATCCATAATCGAGTTAATTCCATTAATAAATTTACTGCAGCATAACAGTACATTATAATTTTCTTCAAATAGTCTGTCCCTAACTTTATATTTGAATCATTTGTTGCAATACTATTTTTCTGTGGAAAGTGGACCTTACAAATCTGAAATGGATTTTTTAGTTTTACTTTTTTATTTTTATTAGGAATGTAAATATGTTTTCATTGATATGAATTCGTTTTTTGTTCTGGGTTTTAGGCCGATTTTAACACGTTTCGGTGATATGTCGGCAGTCGATCCGCCCAACTAGTTATTCTATGTAATTAGGCAGTAATTACCAATTTTCCCATAAGTGACCGACCACAAATGCCAATGATTTCCGAATCAGCGATGATAGACAAATGACTACATATTCAGACTCAATTTCTGACATATGAGAAAACAAGTGATTTTTTAATTATTTGTTTAAAATATTTTAAAAAACTGGCTTAAAGAAATGATAACAATGTGTTTTGTTATAGCTTTTTTTCCCATAAAACTTAGATTGCGTAGTGTTGCAAAAAAATTAAATGAATATAATTTATGTATTTTTTGTTAAGTATATAATGGTCATTCCTGTAGACTTGTAACCATATATACCCATCAGTTGAGGAGCAAATGTCCTTTAGAGCCTATTTCTATTTTAGCTCTGGTAGCAATTTTATTCAATAGAGCAAAGCATTTTTGGCATTTTTGTCGGTTTATTTAGTCCCACCAATACTGAAAAGATCAGATGTCGTTTTTCCAGTTTTTCTGGCACGACTGGGCACCTGAGTAAAACACCGATCACGAAAGATCATTCATGTACAGGTTCATAAATATCTGTAACATGGTTCAAGATGAAATGCCGTCAGTATTTTTAGATTTGGCAGATTTTGTGTGTTTTGGCGGTTTTCCACCCTCCCTTTCAGGCCTCAAGTAGTGAAAAAATGCCCAATTTTCGCCCAAAACACTTTTTGTTTTGAAAAATTGTTTAAAAAAGTAATTACTTTTATGGCGCCGCCCCTGTAAAATAGATACATTCAGGGGGTGCCAGTTTTGAGATGTCCCTACGTTGCCATGGTACCAGAAATTTAGGATTGAACATGCTGTTACAAAGGCTATGATCCTGTCAACGTTTGTGCCAAGTTTGATCAGTACTGGAGCATTTTTTTATAATTTCATAGCAGTTTGAACTTGTAACTGGAGGCTTTTCAATGAAAACAGCCATTTTTCACCCATGCCCATGCAGTTAAAGGTTAAAACAGCATACTTCCAGAGAATAACAGAAAATCTACTATTGTACTAATTTCTCATAAACATAAAGTGGTTATAATTAATAACAACATCGCTTTAATACGTTACGTTCGTAAGTTGACATTTCAGCTTCGAAGACAGACAGTCCGCTTTTTGCCGGAGTCTGGATATACCATACCTTATCAAAGGACGGATTTTTTCATCGGTGTTATTTTAGTCCCGCGTGATTGTAGAGGACATTGGCATCAGTGATCGGAGACGCACGGGATATAGGATGGTACAAATGTATCAAATATATTGGCAAACACATAAACTTATATTTGTTCTTTTTATGTGGGACAATAAATGTATTTTAATTATTGCCATTCATTGCATTCCATGCGTACCAGATATTTACACGTGAATTAAATATCCTTCCTACTAATACCGGTAACTGCGTTAGTGCGTTAGATTATGATACAAATGCACGTTTTAATGACGACTTTGTCAACTTTTGGCTTAATTAAGGGAACACATTTGACATTACAAGACTAATATCTGTCTCAGTTTGCCATCTGGAGACGTGTTTTTTTAAAAAAACGTAAAATTTATTCATTGTTTGAAATATGAAAGTAGTTTATATTTCAATAAATTAAAGCGGCTTTCATTTTAAAAAAAATATAAATAGTAAATTAATAAATAAAAAAATAAATAAATGACAAATAAGAGCAATCCCGAAATATTTCTAAGTTTCTACAAAATGAACACGTGGGTATTTCAAAAAGCAAAATATACGTGTTTTAATTCATTTGTTATTATGTGTTCCCACAATGATAAGAAACGATACGTTTTAAAATGAATGTTAGAGAATGACAATGTAGCATTTTGTTTATTACAAATAAAAGACGCTATTTCCTTTCATTTCTGTATCAATATTAATGTCTTTTTGTGGTATTTTGTCTTCTTTTTAATTATTTTTCACCAGGGTTTTGTTTACAGAAAATTACTTTAACATTAATCGACTTGGTTTTAATGCGTTGAAACCTTGCATGGAATATTTGATTTAATTGTAAATCCAGTCTTCCATAAAGCTTCAATAAATCGTCAAATTAAATTATAAAACTATAGATTTAGCGAGAAAGCATTTGCCTTATCTCTTTCTGCTAACAAGTATTGTAAATGCGAAGGAGGGGCATCTCAAATTTGAAGTTATATATTTTTTTATTTTTTTCTCCTAAAGTTTTATTTTGTAATAGAAAGGTTTTGAATGATTAAAACAATAATTGGCATTGTCCTTTTGATGAAAATATTGTTTAAACTTTTATTACAGTAGCGGAACAAGGGTTGTGTTTTAGAAAATAAAACACGTCTTTTCCCCCAGTAAGAAACACTATTATATGTATAGCTGAATATGAATAGTTGTCCCCATGTTGTTTAACGATATGTGACGATGCTTGATTTTGATATTTTGATGACCCATCCCCCCCCCCCCCAAAAAAAAATCCTCACATTTTATATCATAGTATTCATACTGTTCTATGTAACGTGACTCAA
This sequence comes from Ruditapes philippinarum, assembly GCF_026571515.1. NCBI lineage: Eukaryota > Metazoa > Mollusca > Bivalvia > Venerida > Veneridae > Ruditapes > Ruditapes philippinarum. The sequence continues at coordinate 44,450 of NW_026856378.1, forward strand.
AAATTAAAGTATTTGCTGTTGTTGTTGTAATAATGCTAGAGGTAACGAATAATAACAAAAACATTCAGATATATATTTGAAAATTTACTTGTTAGAATAATGTTTGTTATGACTTTTAAATTTTCTTTTATTTATGATAAATAAATATGAGTCTTAATAACTTAACAAAATACCACAAAAAAATAGGTTTAAATTTGTCACTTTCAGCCCTGAAAGAATTTTCCATTTTCTTTCAATTTTTCAACCATAGTGAATACACATTTGTTGCAGCATTACATTAAATGCATATATTCTTCGTGAATTACCTTTTCAAATTGAGAAAGAACATTTATTATGTTCATCATGTCGGGTACTCATTTCCTTTCTTATTGTTTCATTAATATTTGGCATGAAATATATTTAGAAAAGTGTGATCGAGAAAGCCGCCAAAGAGTTAGAACCATATATTTATAAAATTTTGAAAACAATGTCTCAAATTTTAATAACAAATAGTCCGCTTTTTATAGCAAACTTTGAATGTCTTAAAATTTAAATTGCGAAATAAATTGTTTCTTCTCAGTTTTTTTTACTGTCGGTATGTTTCTCTTTAATCTTGTGGATAATTGGATCCAATCAGAATTTAGGTAGAGAGAAAATGTATCATTGTTCACTTAATAATCATATATTTCACGTCTGATGTTAGGTATTTCTAATACGTTTTTTTTAAAGCGAGAAATAATCCTGTTAGTGATTATTTTACATTTCGTCTGTTCGAAGATAATCTTCAATAATCTCCCCAATGTCGTCGTTTCTTGGTGGTCTGAAAAAGATAAAATAGTCACTCTAAATAGCAATTCATATCGTGTTAATATAAATTACTACTACATCATCATCATCATCACCAGCACCACCACCATCTCATTCATCAATGATCTCTCTTCTTCTTCTTCTTTTTCATCTATTCTTGATCATCATAAAAAACACACCATAATAAATAATTTAGTAATAGAATCTTGTTAGAGAGATTGGATAAGCTAGGATTAAAAACGTTTAGTTTTTAATTTTTGTTAAGTATCATTTTTGTATAGACTTTATACAATTTTCTGCTGCTTACGAACTGTTGAAGAATACAGCGTGGGTTTTATATAAATTGACTTGACAAAAACAAAGAAAAACAAAGCATACTGAGAAGACAAATTAAAACAATCGAATTGATGTATTATTTTTAACAAGTTTTAATGAAATGACTATATGTAAGTTATTGTTACAAAACCTTTGTGATATTTGTGATATGACTAAAAATATATGCTGAAAATGTTTTTAGAAAACGAGATATTGTTTAATCAATTGCAAGTGTCCATTCAATCTAATATTCCGATTTTATGACCGATTACTTTTAATTGTTGATTTAATTTTTAACATAAAGAGCATTAAAAATGTTATATCAGGGTCAAATAATAATCTGTGGTTAATTTCTTTGATGGAACCTTACATTATTATGTATAGAGCAACTAAATAGTCAAAACAACTTTTGAAATCAAACTCATATTCATTGTTAAAAATATATCATGAAACTTTTTTATCTTTGAAGTCATAATGCTTGAGTGAGTCATTTGAAAAAAAAAAACAACAAACAAACAAACTCAAAGAAGCAAGCAACATCATTGCTGAGTAATAAGCATTTAATTAGATAATTGTAGGAAAAAATGATGTGACTGTTGGGAGTATCATATCAATATAGCTTCCTTTTGATTATGTAAGTGAAGCGAAGCATTGCGCTTACTGTTGCCAGTAAACATTGCCGTTTGAATCTTTGTGGGACACGCTTAAATCAGTCAGTTACTACGTCAGTCACCCAGTCACCAAGTCACTTACTCACTCACTCTTAGAAATATTAATAGCGTATCTATTTTAATGTAATTGCGTTTAGTATTTAGAATCAATCGATATCATACTCCACTAATTAAGTTTGTTTCGTATTTATCTGTTTGTTTATAAAAGACACACTTAATATAGTTATATTGACAAACAGGTAAACGACTTTACACGAATTGAGGATTATGCGGGTGCGTTTGTACATACTCTTATTTGAAATAATTCAGGTATACCGTTATGTTATAAAACCATTAACCCATTTGGATCGGAATAACTCTTCCCGTATGGTGTTTGATTCCCATCAAACAATGACACAGAACGAGGCACTCAGATTTCTAATCATTGATGGAAATTAGCCGAGACATGCATTACGTATATCAATAAAATCATATGGAAAATTGTTGGTCGTTATTCCCTCCCTGAAGTGACTTGTTTGCTCTTTATTACGTCCAAAACATTATAGTTTTACAAAATCAGAAAAGGCAAACGGCATAATAGTCAAAGTGATAGTGTATCAGCTAAAATGATTGAACGTTTTGTTTTTACAGATTGTAACTGCTGTAATTCTTAATACCCGTAATTATCACACTTCCCAGGCCATTCATGTCCATACCATAATTATTCTTTGGCCAGTTCGAAAGAAAACTACAAACGTTCATTGAATAAAAATATTATCTGAAGGGGTAAATTGCTGGGTAAATAATCAGTTATAAATCTTCAGACTTTGATTGATAAAACTACGTACAAATGTGGTTTCTTTTATTTATGGCCTATAATTAGTACAAAGCTAATTACATCTTAAGCAAATTGCTGTATTTGGATAGAACAAATTACAACTTATGAAAAGAAATTTTCGTATTAAGCTACCTACATCAGTTGATTTATTTCTAAATCTGCGTCCGTCACTGTATTTTAAAACTTTACACACAGATATTCTAAGCAATTAACATCATTATTTGGACAATAAATTTCAAACATGAGCAATAATTCAATTAGGACAACAACATTTGGAAAATGTGGTGTTCATTAGTTGTTTTATATATATCTCTTGTCATTTTTTAACAGGAAATAAGAAATAAACTTGATATTTCGATCATTTATACCTACTGGCAGAACATACATTGTGCAAATCAAATGACTGAAGCAGAATTTACAAAACGTTTCTTTGCTTTTGGACAAGATGTATAGACATGTACAAAGATAAATTACAAATCGATTTATTTCTGTAACTAGAAAGGTGATACTTGTCGTTACCCGAAAAAATGTTATCCCTGTCTTGGAAAACGGTGGAGGATTGCTCAAATTTTAGATCATATTTGCTTAACACCTACACTTAACCGGATACAGTTAAAACTAACACAGGATGAGACAAAACGTGCGCCATTTATGTAATATCATATCTTTCTAACCACGTATTATGTTCTTGAAACAAAAACCAATTAGCAAATTAAAAAACAGTGCTTGAACAGAGATTTGCACCAAGTTCAATATAGTATTACGGTAATAATGGTAACAGCCACGACGGATTGCGGGCGTTTTGTTATAAATAAATGTTATCTGTTTTAATCTGTTTTAACTAATTTGTTTTGGCTTCGATTATTTGGTCTCAATGTGTCAAAGCATTTACCGCATAATCTGATCATCTTGATAGGCATTACCAGTACTATTTATGTACTAAATTAAATTTAGATGAAGCATACAGAATGTCTTTTATTACAAACACTTCCTTCAAATTCTTGTTTTATATTAAACTTACCAATTAAGAGAAAAAAGTGCATAATTAGTACCATTTAACAAGTATTTTTTCTATTCAAGCTAATTTCAAAAAAAGCTTCATCTGTCTGAAAGAGTTTAAGCGAAACGTTTCCTCAGAAAGTATTAAACAGATATGTTGATAAAAATAATTTTATTTGAAAAACAGAAAGAAAGAAAATATGTTAACTCCAAATCTTTATGTATGAAGAAAAGTGCAATATTTCAATAAAATTAGCTAATATAAATGAAATAAAAAGCAAAGTTGTAGTTCTCAAGCAATTAATAGATATCACATAAACGGTGTTCTGGGACTTTGAAAATGTTGCGATCTCTATTAAGTCTAATGAATGGACTTGTTGAAAATAAATTCTTTTTATTGGTCTCGCGGGATTATCTCCTTTTTCTAGATTTGCTTACTAATTTATCTTATTAGCATCACAATATTTATAACATTAGTTAAGACATTATCAAAGTACTTAGAAATTGCGTTATTCTTTGCGGGGATGTATGTAAAAAATGCTCATTTTTAAAAACAAATTAATTAAAATTCTTTTCTGGTGTTTTTTATATAAAAAATAGAACGTTTTCCCAGAAATTAAAATTTTAGGTAATTTTTTAAATTGATCGTTAAATTAACAAAGCTTGTGTCATATCATTTCATACAGTGGTTGAATTTGATCAAGTTACTTCAAATGAGTCAAAGAATAATGTGAAGAAATTAATGACATATTTCAAAATGTGTTATATTAAAATATTTTATCTTAACACAACATGGCGAGCAGTTGATGGATGAAAATGCATCTTAAAATATATAAAGATATTGATAATTGAAATGATGGTTTACACAGCGGAAAAGGTTTGAAACCAAAATATTAATAAATATATATAACAAAATAAATGAAACAATAACATATTAATTGCAATATCATTTGAATAAATCATAATTTTATTAATATCCTTTTGTAAATTTATTGAAAACAAACTACGACTAGATAGATAAACTTAAGGGTTTTTTTTTACTGATTATTCTGTCTGATAGAAATTTGAACAATACATTGTGGACGTATTGTACTCGATTTTACTAAAAACATGTTATCAAAGTCGATACCAAGGTACAAGTTTAATCAACATTTTATTTTACTATTAAACACATGACATTATGTAAGATTAAGTCGTTAAAAAGCCGAAACATCACCAGCGTGTAGTTATAAACAAAATAAATTAGGACTGTCCTGTCTGAATATGTTATTAAGTTCAAACATTTTACGCATAACCGCTGTGGTTCGAATCCAGCAAAAGCAGTAAGATAATAAAAGGGAAGGTTATCTTTGGATTTTATGAAAGGTTGATGTTTTAACTTGGGTGCCCGCCTTTATCTGATAAAATGTATGAACAGAGAGGCACCAGTTATTTTTCTATACCTTTACAGACTCGGAACCCGAACCAAAATAAATTAAACTTATGAAATAATCAAGTGACTTAACCGCCCTTGAAAAGTGTTTTTATTAAGCCTAGACATGTATTTACTTTTTGTTTTCTAAAAGTAAAAAAAACAACTTTCTGAATAGGATCTCTTGAATTTAAAACATTAAATGGAATTTTAAAATAATACAATGTCTTTAGCATTTCATTGTAGGTATGCAAGTACAATTCCACCATTATCTAACATGATCATGCGGTATCTAAAGGTGAATTTTGATATGAGTCTTTGGTGCGTCCGTAGCCACGTAGTTAAGGTATGTTGACTAAGAATGTTGTCTTTAACCAACTTGCCCCTCAGCGCTGTGTTTTCGAACCCGACAGGGACTTTGGGGTTTGTTTTTTTTTTTTCATGTAAGGAAGGTATCCAGCCAGTAACGGAACTGCGGTGGTTCTACTTAGGTGCCCGTTTGTGCCTTAAATAATGTATGGAGGGGCCCTAAGGACTTTCTTCACCAGTAAAGTTGGAATGTCGCCAGATCACCTTGAATGTGTTGATGCGACGTAAAACCCTTACAAAAATGATATGGGTCTTCAATAAATTTATTGTAAATACGCATAAATTATTATTTATTGCTATCAGCTGATACGAGATTCATTGAGATTTACTGAAATAATTTAAGACAAAACATTTTGAAAGTCATCATTTAGTATCATTGACAAAAGTAAATGTGTTCTGACTACCAACATATATCTTATTTAGAAAATTTTTTTTTTTAAACTTTCTATTGAAACAGATATAACTAACCCTGGTAAATATCTCTTGATTTATAAATCAAGAGATATTTCAATGGCTATCGGGACAATGGGTAAAACTTAAATCTTCTTTGACGATGTTTATTCAGTTGTTTGCTAGAAAATTTTCTTACATAACTAATATACAATACCTAGCCATTTGCTAGGACACATTATTTTACCTTTACCCTGGCAGCGGAAACTGAAAATACCCAAGGGACCAGTGCAGAGCAAGGTCCGTGCCGTCTGATCATGGTCTACACTGTTCGCCATTCGGTCAGAAATTATTTTAACATATTCCCCATAAATGATGAATGATTTGATCCAGATTAAAAGATTGGCAAGATTTTTTAAAGATTTTAGCTTGGTAGGGGTTAATGTCTGTTTAATTCATAATATTATAGGTAGTGGCATTGGACGCTATATAGGATTAGCAGAAAGCGTTGGCGTGTATTTAAGGAATGGTTGATATAATATTAATGTTTAAATATGTCCTTAATAACAGCAAAGGTAAAAGCTAGGACGATTCCAATATGCGTCAATTCTCATAAGAGACTATAAAAATAATTGTCTTTGTAATTACTCTATCTTTGTGAATAATTGTTCTATCTTTTTTCACTTTTTCTAAACATTATTTTTGTGTAGACTGACGTTACTAAAATATCTGTGTGGATTAAGTCCTTTGTCAACAAGATTTCTTTATATTCTATTTACATTTGAAATAAACACAGTCGTTACCCATTAATGAGTTTACATTGTAAGTGAAATCACAAGGGATTTTGTCCAAATAGAAAATAGAAGGAAATTAGACAAAAGATTGTCATCATTGAACAATGCAAATATATCCGTTCTACCTTAATACTAAGCGACAATGCTACTTTTATCATTACGTATATCTACTGCGTTAACATTACCGGATAATCAAATCATTATTTTTTAAGGGAGAAAAGGGAGAAATTAAGCTATAATTTTCTATCTATTGTTCAAAATGTAATTCATTTGATATTTTGATATGTTTAGCCCTTTCGTGCAAGGATTAAGCTCTTAACCGTTGTTTTACAAATCATGTATTTTGAAATGTTTTATCTATTCAACATGTGTCTGGTTTCGTCTGCAACTTATATATTGAACCATAATTTCACAACAAATCATCGTGAACAGAATCAAAGAGAAATAAGTCAACAAGTTTTCACCCGATAACTCTCATAATTTTAAGGTATTCCAATTTATATTGTATCTAAGCCAAGTCCTTATTCTTTGAAAATTGAATAAAGCTTTGGTAATATCACAACATTGTGTGAAATTGTTCTGAATTGTTAGAAGTTACTGTTACAGGAAAATGTTAGATAATAGTGTTAGACAATAACGTTAGATGATACAAAGCAACATATCCGTCAAACTTGTTGTTAAAGAAATTCATAATTTCACTTGCGTCCTTTGTACGACCTCAAAATTCAAAAACACTCGTGAAAAATATGCTATGAAACTCTGCTTGCGTGCTAGGCAAAATATACAAAGATTCTGCTTTGAATCATGGTATCTTTTCTTTTAATGCTACACAAGGCTGTTGCCACTAACCGGTCTTTGTTGTTGTGTTATACTGTTAACAATTTTGAGTCCATTGCCAACATGAATTATTTAATATGCATAGTATATTGGCCACATTTTACTGCCAGATAATAACACATTAATTAACCTACTGTCTTAAAGGCTCTGAGGTATATAAGACAATATTTGCTTACCAGGGTTAGTCTTTATACATGAAGATAACATAATTTTTATAATTTATAAAATGTTCATGGAACTTGACTGAGAGTGAAGGAATAATAAATATATTTTTCTGTATATCATTACGCTAATCATTTAAACCTCTCAATTTTAAGTTTTAGACTAAATTAACAATATTAATTATTATTTCCTAGATAGAAGCATTAGACTTTTTAAAAATATTAAAATGAGCCGCGCCATGACAAAACCAACATAATGGGTTTGCGACCAGCATGGATCCCGACCAGCCTGCGCATCCGCGCAGTCTGATCAGGATCCATGCTGGTCGCTATCAGTTTCTCTGCTTGTAATAGGGTTTGTAAGCGAACAGCATGGATCCTGATCAGACTGCGCGGATGCGCAGGCTGGTCTGGATCCATGCTGGTCGCAAAGCCATTATGTTGGTTTTGTCGTGACGCGGCTCAAATAGTGGTAATCGATATTTTTAATTTTATAACTTGCTGTTAGTGTTAAGTGATATATGTATGTATATTTATGTTACCCCTCGTTTTTTAAAAAAACATCAAGAAGCCTGAAACCTATACTCCAATAGAAAAAAAAAATCATATACTCCTAAAGTCTCCTTATCGTAGATTTTTGTTGGAATGGCAAGTTCCGCTTCCGATTTTCTATTTTGTATGGTATTAAAACGTGGAATACCCGTGTTGGTGTTAATTTTATATCAGAATGAGATTATAAAATCAATACAATAGATTATCCTTACTTCGTTGACAATAAAATTGCACGATGGAACACCAAACTTGAATGCATACGGAATTGCAAATTCTCTAAAACATGTCATATGATTCATCGTATAATGTTAAAGACAATGTAAAAGTCAACAACCATTGAATGATTCAGTAAAATGGAAGCATACAATAAGTTTTGACAGGTCTACATTGTAAGCAATGACAGAAACACTTAGGAAGCCATTCAATATTCCCAGCACTTTTAAAACAATAAAATATCAGTTAAAATGCCAGTTGTCATAAGCTCAAAAGGCAAACATTTTCTTAATAGAACATTATTTATTTTCTAAAGTTTTCAGATAACGGTTATTTTAAAATAATTTAGTTGCCATCTTTTAATAATTACATTTACTGACAAATTTTCTAATCTTAAATATTAGTTAAGTTTCTCAGCACAACATTATATCATTGTTAGAAATGAGAAAAGTTTACTAATAGGAAATTTGCATTTTTTTGGTTTAAGAACATATTGTGCCCCCAATCTTTTTGTAAATATTTATCAAAATATCTATTTTATATCATTAAATACATTTAATTCTTATTGAAAGAACTACAAGTATCACTTTTACATTTGTATTTTTCAGCATAAGAGCGTAACATCTGAACGAATGAAAAAGCTTAAAACTTAATATCGTTAATTCAAAATGAGTATGAAACGAATAATTACAATTTGAGTATGAACACATAATCAATATATAAATCGTTATTAAAGTCATATCATTATTACCTTTTGCCTAATTCGGCGGTCATCACTTCTGGAAATATTTCTTCTATTTCTCTCAATATCTCTTGTTGAGGGATCATACCGGTTTTTACACTATATTTATCTGGATCTAGTGAAATTTTGTCATTCTCCTCCAAAATTTTATATACGATTTGTTCAGGGTCATCTTCAACAATTCGTCTTTGATTTTCCGCATATGCTGGCATAATTCCGTTTCGTTTCCCTGCGAAATGAAAACCATTACATCGACACAGGTTGCCTCCTCTACCGACTTGGCATCTACGGACACAAAAACTCTTAAGGAATCCCCGCCGCTCTACGTTACCCCTTTTTGACAGAGTATAATCATATGGGTTTACCGTATACAAAGTCCTTGCCTCGTAAAGCATACAATTTATAACTATCACTAAACAAAATGTGCATCCGAACACTTGGATTTTCATTTTTATTTCTGTTTATTCTATGGAATATTACCGAATAAATGTGTAATTTGAAGGATCGGCGTATTAATTTGAAATCATATAACGTCTTGTCTTCTTCGGTTTTTCGCCTTATTTCGAAAGTGAAGCCCCACAAGCTCCTTATTTGAAAATTACCTTAATTGTAAAATTGCTTGAAAATTAAATAAGTCCTTGTAAATTTTTTCCAAGTTGAAATTCTTTAATGTTTTTTAAATGAAAAGTGAACTTATCAGGTTGACGCCTGTGCCTAACTTATTATGTAACGTTTCAAAAATTACACTGCAATAACTATTCCGATTGATCAAAGTCCATCAAACGTTTACATGTTTATAAAGCGTCTGGAACCAATGAAGTCCCGTTCTCTGTGATACTTCACTTGTAATTTAGGTGATGTATACCCTGGTGTCGTCGATCGGCAAGTGAAATTAATTAGCATCAACGGCCATTAAATACACGCCCGTTGATTAAAATAAGCAAGTGATATGTTTGAAGATGAGCTGTCTCTGACGTGTATATTTCTCACACGTGGGATAGATAGCTCTAATTATACATAGAAACGAATCGGAAACTAATTTCGCAAGGTTTCAGCTACCATATATTCATTAGAGAATAAGGTACCAAGAGTTACTGATAGACTGGCGCTGGTTTACGCCATATATGTTAAGCGACGTAAGAAACATTCTTTACTAACAGAGAAGCGTTCAAAGAAATGTAATATTTTCTATTGATGTTAGGAAAACGTTACAAACGCTATTAAAGTTTACGGCGGGTATCATGTTTGTTCATATTTATAATATGCAGAAGTAGCAATCATTCATTTAGAATTAGGGTGGAATAAATACAATGATGATTTACCGTAAAACGTGATTAGTGCCACTCTGGTTGGGAACAAATAGATATTTCTTAAACCCTAAAGATGATTTTTTTCCTTAAGATTTTTTTTTAATTTGTTAATTTTTTTGGGGATTTTTTTAAAGACATATTTTTTTTATATTCTTTTGCAGTTTTTAAAAAGGATGTATTTGTGTTTTTTATTTGGCAATATTGGCTTTATAAAAGAAAAGAAAACATAATTTAATGTTAATTGGTCACTATTTTTTTCAATCGAATCTTTTTTTTTTCTAAAGAAAAATAATGAATTGTTTGCCTGCGAAATCATTTTCAATTATACAGCATTTAGAACAATAATGAATAATAATAATAATGATAATTAATAATAATAATAATAATACGATAATTAATGTATAATAATAATAATGACGATATAATGATAATAATAATAATAATAATAATAATAATAATAATAATAATAATAAAATAATAATTAATAAAAATAATAATAAAATTGATGATGATGATGATGATAAAATTGATGATGGTGGAGATGATGATGATGATTATAATGATGATGAAAATGATAATAATTATTGATAATAATAATAATTATTTTAATATTATATAAAAATAATAATAATAATAATAATAATTGATAATAACAATAATAATAATAAATAATAATAATAATAAATAATTATCATAATGATTATGACATTTAAGGAATACTCTAATAGTGATTTTGTAGAAACCATAATCCCAACCCGATGAATCGAAAATGTACATCACTAAGACAAAGTACAGGGGCAAGTGCATCGTCGTCCACGGTTGTTTAATTAGCTACTGAAAGAGGTTCGGTCTTGGTATCCGACGATGGAACTGTAATTTTAAGTGTTTAAAAAATTTCAAAAGGTTTAAAAATGTTATAAAAAAAAACCAAAAAGGTTTTTACATCAACGGTTAGTGTTTCGCGCATACTCAGTCCCAGACTTTCAACCGTTGCTTTCAGTCCCTATATTACCTAATTTAATGAAAGTGACTAAAAAAAGTATGAAGCGCGTAAAAAATGTCCGATAAATCAATTTATCGTCAGCAAAAGTCTTACATTTTGTTTTAGTAAAATTAATAACAAAAAAAACAACAACAAACACCCACACTGTCAGATAAGTTGAAAAGGATAGCTCGAAGTATAGATCATTTTACTAAATACATGTAGACGACTTCCTCAATATAAATATGTACTTTCGTATAAGTAATAAAATTATTTAAACAAATTTATTCTTTAATTGTTATTTGCTTTCTTAATTTTACAATAATTCTAATTAGGTTATCACATTTCGTTGTCAGTGAATGTCATGTCTTTGTAAAACTTCATCACCCATGTAAGTGATAATATAGTATTCAAAAGGCTGGATTTAGTTGCTTTGTTTTTGTTTGTTTGTTTTTTGGTTTGTTTTGGATAAATAAAGAACAGAACATATTATGACTAGTAAATAACAATTATCTAAAATGTTCTAATCGTCTAATGACTAATTAAAAAGACTAGAAAATAAGTGAATGGTTGATATATTGACCTGCTTTACTGGTTGACATTAGTATGACAGTATCTTTCAGTTGATAGTCATAGTGCTGTGTGAAATAATATATTAACCCGCGTTTCAAAAATAAAATGAAAAAAAATGCGCAAAGTATTGCGTTCTTTGGGTTCAATTCGATCTGATTTTACAGAATGATTGTTACTTGACTTTAGACTACCACTTACAGGTGTGATTTATCTAAAAATAAACATTCACAGTTTAAAAAAAATTCGTATTGAAATATGCTATTTGATAAACATAATATTGAGAAGTTAATGAATAGACACTTTTAAGCTCTGACTGACACTGTAGCATTTTATTTAAATAAAGGAAAGATGTGTCGACTAACTTACTATATTCACCCTTTTTATGAAAATGTGACGTATATTAGAAAGGTCAGATATTTAGAAATTACGCTATCCCGTTTTTATCGTTTAAATAGTTACATGAAATGATACGAAAATTTATATGATTGTCATTGATTTGCCATTTTTTAATGAACTATTTAATCATTGAATCTAGCCTATAATATGTTATTCAATTTTTATTGCCTAGTTTCCTGTAAATCTGTAAATCAAATGCCACAGAGTCCAACGTTATTTCGTCCGTTACACTAATTCATTCACGCGAACCTGTACCGGAAAATGAGGGGAAATGAAAGAAATTGCTTGATAAGAGATTAATCGGATTATATTAATTCGGATACTTGAGGCCCATTCTGATCAATGATGAAAAAATAACGTACGTAAGGTTGAAATTGCATTATCGGAATACATTTGGATATGATGGGTTTATTTTAGGAATAACTTAATAATCATAATATTAACTTTACATACGAGTTTATTATTATCTTTATATACGAACTTGCCCATCTATTATTCTTATAAGCATTCCGACAGAATATGTTTTTGCATTTCGACAGATTATACTTTTTTATTACGTCAGTTCTAAATATAATTCTATCTTTGAATTTGCAGAAAAATATTTACCATTGACTTAAAATTTGTTTAAACGATTGTGTTTATAATGTTCACTCACTATATTTCCTGCCAAAGAAAATGTTGGCAACAAAGATGACATGCGAGATATTAATGATTTTTGGAGAAAAATTATTCAAAAAATATAACATAATCTATACTACAGGAAATTTGGTACTTCTGTTCCAATGGATCAACTGTCTCGAATAATGAATTATTAATAAATCTTTTTTTTCAAAGCATTACTACTCGACAGCAAAAATGGTCTCGTATATGAACCAATCCTTTAAAATAATAGTTCTGCTTAAATGCAAACAGTTTTAATGGTTAATTTAAGCATTCTAACTGAACAATCTTTTCAATAAAGTATTCAAGTATGTGTTACAATATTAACGTAGTGTGGCGGCCCGAATATAACGACTTTTCTTTTTCTAAACAATATATGAAGGAAAATAATTCTAAAGGATTTCTACTTTTACCTCAATTACTTAAGACTTTTAACAATGGTTGTCGCTATAGGCGATGTACAAAATACCACGTAGCTTTGTTGTAGAAAAGTACCTGCACGTTTGGAAGTAACGTTTATTTTCTATCCACTCCAGGGAACCTCGATTTATGTTTAATCAATAATTAATTAGAACAAAAATGCTTAGTTTCTTAAAGTAGTGTATTCTAAAAATTAATCAAATACACTTAACAGATAGAAATCAGTCAATACACCTTTCAAATATTTTCGTTAGAAAGAAAATCTGAAATTTGTTAAAAGTAAAATATAGTATTTCATATAAACTAAGAATATACACTTAGATATTGATTAGTATATATTGAAAATAAAAACCCAACAAAAAAAAAATGATAAAAAAAGGAAACAAACAGGGATTTTCATATTTTATTCTTACCCTACTCGAACCGGAAATGATTAGACTTTGTCACTAGTATAGAGCAAGACAAGCCTGCATATTCACGCAGTTTGACAAGGCTTGTTACACACTAATTGTTGACTAACTAGCTTTAAAGTTTCGTCTTGATGTCCGCAAATTGATAATGAACTGTTTTGAAAATTACACATTGAAAATACCATTAAACTTTAGGATGTCCTAAGTTTAAGCTCAAATGATATTGCAAAGAGTACAACAACTTTACCAAAATAAAGAATTTGTATTAAACAGTATTTTTTACTTGTTTAAAATTACAGGAATATATCCGTTCAATTAAAGCATTATATCAAAATGTAAAAAAGAATACTGTTCTTATATATTGAATGATCAGAATGTCGTATTGGTCTACTTGTACAAACGATAGGTTGAATACTGCATTAAGCTTCTACTCCTATTTATGGTAGGTTAATAAGAAATACAAAAATTGCCCAAAGATATTTGGGCAAAAGAAAATGATAAGTTAATTGGTGTTTTTTACTTATAAATTTACATAATCATCGGGAAAAACCACGGCATTCCCATAACGGCCACTGAGCTGTAAATATATGCTAATAAGCGGGCGTAATAATATGGCTCCCCGCATGCTCATAGCCTCGTTAAATCAATACCTGTGAAACTGAAAGTATTAGAATTATAATATCTAGGAGTGTTTCCGTGGGACGGATGTTCCGATCCGAACTGCAATCATAATTATGTCAGATATTGTTTCTTGCATATTCTACCATATTCCTTATTTACCTTAACAAAAATTTTTTCCATGGAAATTTATGTCAGTACACCTGTAACTACTTTTTACAATGCGTATGAAATTTAAACTTCATTCATAAGCATGCAGTTTCATTCTTATATATGCAAAAATGACGTCATTTAACGCGGTTAATTGATAAAATGCACTAAAATGACGCCATTGTATATTGCTTCCCCAGTGCCAGATGAAATTTCCGGCATGGGTAAATCTAACGGAAACACCAGTCTAATAATATGCCTTGATATATACTGGTATAGCGTGTCACTTCACGTCATAACTGTAAGGATCGCGGCCGAAGTTATTTATCAAAGTAATTGCAGCACGAACAGACGATGAAAGAGGCTTATGGGTTGACGAAATGTTTATAAGAACTAAATATTTTGCATTTGATATCCAGTGAGAATGAATTTTCTATAAAGGAAAAAAATAGAATTGCGTTAAAGGGCTTTAAGTCTGTAACAAGAAGTGTTTTATTATTTGAAAAAGTGTTGCCACATCCGAAAATCAAAGGTATGGAAAGATATAAACAACCAGATCAATGTCAGAATGCCGCAAAATCTGTGTTTCGTCAATGACATTATATCAGTTACAGCCACCCACAACAGACATAATTATCTTAATCTATAGCTTTTAATCTTTTCCCATGGGTAACACAAGTGTAATTAAGCCTGCTGTTTCAAAACGGAACTGTGTCAATGTCAATGTGTTTAGGTCCTGTCATTGGTCGATTCGTATATAAAATAGTGTTAAAGAGACAAAAAGCATCTTCTAAGAGACGTAACATGCACAGGGAACATATCTTGATTACTGTCTTTTTATAAAAATTCAAAACACAACAGAATACAAAGATGATATAATTTTAAACGGTAGTTATTATCATTTTTCACGTTAAAGTAAAGATAGGGTATCATAGAAATTAACTTGTTATATTAAAATGTACAAATTATTGATTTTTTATGTACATTAATTCAATGGTTGGAAACATCTTTTTCAATATTTGTTGGGTTGGGTTTTAAGTCGCACCAACACAGTAAAGATCATATGGCGACTTTTTAGCTAAACTTGTGGATAAAGTCCTCAGGTTCCCATATTTGCTTTTTTAAGACACAAACGGGTAAAACCACCGGCGTTTCGTAAGCTAGATGGATAGCTTTCTTTTTTCCAATTAAAATGATGATGGAAAACAAAAATAAAGCCAAGTGTCCATTGCGCAGAAACACAAGTGTCATAAATGGCAGTTATGATTGCGTTTACTGTAAACGAAGAATGAGAACATTTTACTCAGAATCAAAATGAAATTACTAATTATAATGATTAACAAACCTAGGAATTATTTGACGAGTACGTGGCATTTTATGTCAAAAATAAAACTGTTAAACGTAATATTAAATTCGAAGTACAAGTTTGGAATACTATAGTGAATTTATGTAGCAAATGAATTACAAGTTTCCGATTATTGGAGACATAGAATTGACACATAATTTAATAAAATATATACAAAGAAGAAATAGTTTGTATATCACTATAATAGTTATTATATCAAATCGGCGTTTTTGGACTACACCACATAACCGTCTGCAAATTATGGACACAGTAGTATCCAATATAATTATCAAATTCTGGACAGTTTAGTGCGTATGAACTTTCTTAATGTCAAGGTAAATACCCGATAACTACAGATGAATCCGAATAATATATGTGTTTGACAACTGTTTGTGGCAAATAATTGACTGATGTTTTAATCGGAATTCAAAAATCTGAAAATTGTTTGCGTTTCCTCAATGTAATCTGGACTTTGAAAAAATACCTTTATACAACATAATCTTATGCAATACGGTATATATTTAGTCTTGTACACATCTTGAGAATCATATTGGGCCCGTCACCTTAAGGTTTATCTAGCAATTTATTCGCGAAATTTACACTTAAACATTGAATAACCTACGAATATCATATCACAAGTTTATCCAAGTTTATAGTAAAAGGCCAAAGTTTGATATGATTAAACAAATTGTAGTATCTATCAAATGGAACGTAATTATTATCATGAAATACCAACAACACTTACAGGAGCATGAATTTAAATGACACATATCATGGGAATTCTTATGCACGAAGAATATCTTGGGAAATCAAATTTATTATTAACGGTTCGTTGACACCCCTTGTTTATTTATTAATAACATATTAACAATGATATGTGTAAAAACATATTAATTATTCATTATAATTACTATTTACTGATATCTTCTGATTGTTGGACCCGTATTTATGATTGATGAAACACGTCTACGTAACATATGATCAAGACCTTTAGTAGTGTGATCTTTGAGATTTTTACAACATTTGACAATGAATTATTAATTAACTTTATTGCATTTTATCAATTCAAATATGCATGTTTCTACAAGTTGTCATAATTTTTAAAAGTGTGTTTTCTGTTTGAGGCGAAAGAAAGAGAAGACATGTCTCTCTGGGATATTTTTCGTATTTTATATTGTACACACGGAATTCAAAAGATAAAAGTACATGTTTGTAACCATCCTTATAGTTTCGTATGAAAGCGGTTAAATTAATATTTATTTGCATGACAAAATTCGTAGGACGGTGCATTAACAAATAGAAAACAGAAAATATTTATTGACAAATCAATGTTTTATTGGATTAATACAAAGACACTAATAAATTGAACAACACCACTCTGAATGCCATGTATTGTGATCAAGTGTCATACAACAGGAAATAATTGGCATAATTATTACTCTTGAAGTAATGCTTTCAAAAATATCGCTTGATATTTAAATATATTTCAATGTAGTCATATTTGTCATGAATGGATTAAATTAGGCATGACTATAAGCCATGTTTTATATCGATGCTTTGAATAATAATATTTACATATCATGTCATTAATATCATTATCTTGCTTTTGAAATTTTAAAGGTAGTGAAATGAAGTGGTAAATTTACTACATTTCGAATATTGATTTAATGAAAGTTGTTAAGAGACCATGTCTTAAAAGGTATTCAGCTATTTCTTCTGAATATGTTTTGTAATATTATCAACAATAAAACGATTTTGTTTGGATACTCATATGGTCGATTCGCTAAAGAGTTGTAAAATAGAATGTCTCTTATCAATACCATATTGTATAATATTCCGGAACAAAATATTATACAGATATGTTAGTAGAGAACAATTATAACGTACATGGGCAATTCGCTCAAATAGGAATATACAAACGTTTTTCATTCAATCAAAATACATGTGAATTTTTTTCAGTGAAACAAGCACTGAGTTCTATGTAATGACCCCGCCACAGTGCATGCGCCCAATGCTATAAGTTAGGAAAAAATTATGTGATGATAAAATTTTGGCTTCAATTTCGGACAAGCAAGGTAATAACTGTATCTGAAGGTATGTTAACGTCAAAGGTTTACATTTGAGCGAAATATGCCTTCGCATAACCAAAATCTATGATGAAAATAAGATTATGATAGTATTTAAAAAAAATCTTATCAAACGTTTTCAAAAGAAATTTGCATGATTGTAAAAAAAGAAAAAGAAAACATTCTACTTGTGTGATCGCTACATCAAGCCATCAATGTGTATATCATGTGATTAAGCATACAATGTCATATAATGTACCTCAATTTTATTTTTACTGACAATTCTGACATTTTCAGGGCTGTGTAGAGAAAAGCAAAGCTGGCATTGATAATTAACTTGAATTTCAAAAGTAATGCAAAGAAAAACTTACTTCAATTTATTAAAATTACCAATCACCAACCATCGTCTCTAAAGTTTGTTTCATTGTTACAGTCTAAAAAATACACTCCCCTCCATATGCAAAACTGCTCTTGATGACTGACTGTTGGGCATATGTAAGTCTCCTACGAGTAATAACTGCCTAATGCAAAAGCAATGACAGACATTAGCCCGAAGAATTAGGAAACAACCCAGCGTTCGTAAGACAGCTTTTCAACAATTCCATGTTTTCCTAATTCATAGCCGCTTTTTTTAATGTTTGCACATCTGTCAACAATTATTTATTATCTGTAACAATCCTCAAATAAGTTTCCTTTCTTATAAAAAGATGTATGATTAACAGATCCAAAAGATATCCCTCTGAATCAAACACAATTATTTTCCTCACGCGAAATGCACAACTTTTAAAAATGGCGGCCGCTTATATTACTCAAAGCCTGGTCTAATATAGATTTGACGTAATTAACGGATTAATTAAGGTCGGATGGTGTGACCTCTTCTTCTACTAATTTTGTTTTATTTCTAAAATAAGGGATCATACATCTTTTTGGAATAAATTAGATCATGTCAACGCCATTTATCGTTGATTGTCGAACTTGTTTTTCAGCCCAAGACTTCTTGTCAGTCGACTTAAATGGGGCTACCAGTGGGAAAAACAGATTTTAAGATTTAAGTTAATATTAAGGAAACTTCATTTAAACTAAGTCTTGTTCTTAAGCATAAAATAAAAAGAAAATTGGTGTGTTTGTTGTGTAAGATGTAATTTTAGTCCATTTCGTGAACTACGCCACTCGTGAGAAAACTGTTTTTAAAGCTCACTCGATGAAATAAAATTTCATCTTAACAAACAAAAATTTATTTATTTATATATTTATTTATTATTTCCTGTTTTTTATTTAATATGTATTTATGTATTTATTTTTTGTTTTTATATTTTTTCATTTTTTTTCAATTTATTCATTTTTATATTATTTGCAATCAAATGAAAAGACAAGTTTGTCAAGACACTCTACACAATACAAGCTTACTCTTTTCACATTACGTTCACTGATTCCTGTTGACTTTGACCATTTTATTTTCTTTCTCATTTAAAAAGTCCTGAAATTCTATGCAATTCTTTATACTGTTGGTATAAAATGAACTATTCAAATGTTTTATGAAAAAAGCAACAACACATTGCTAATAATATCAACCTTTGAATTAATAAAAGACATTGTTTTGTTGTTTCTATCTCATGCCTTAATGACTTATCTTTAATTACCCAACCACATAGAATTGGTGTAGGGCATGTGAAAAAAATGATTGAAATATCAAGCCTTATCTGATATTTCTCATGTAATTTTGACCGCCGTTTTCAAGTTGCAGTGCATTGATATATAAACAAAATAGCAGATTACCGACCGTTACTTGGCAAGAAATATGTATCTCAAATTTTAACAATAAACGTGCTGAAGTTACAATCCGTCTCCGTTTTCTTACAGGGGTTCTGTTCAATTCAACTATATATGGTTTGAAAGAGTGTTAATAATTTGTATACTTTGTCACTCTCCCACCTCAAGAGATCTTGTGAAACGTTATCATTGTCGAGTTTTATTAGTAAATAGGGGGGGGGGGATTCGTGCATCTCATGTATTTCTACAAGGAAGCAAAACTGTTATTTCATTGCCTTGAAGCTGAAGGTTAAATATTATTTTAGAAAGACCATAGGCGATATGTAGATATTGGAAACATTAAAGATTAAATTGAAAACAATGCAACGGCATCCGGAAACGCTGCTTAGGATTGTCCTTGAATACTAATTATGTGATTTTTAATTATTTAGTTATAAAAGTAAGATTGTGCAGTGATTTTTTTTGTTATGACGAACGACATAATGCCTTACGTGGAACAAAGAGTATGTATTTGTTACATTAACAAGCAACATCATCTGACAACGAAAAAGAATGTGTGACTGAAATTGACAATAATGGTTTTCTCTTATAATAGATGTGTGCATTGATGATCAACAAAATATTAAAAGTCAACTGCAGTGGCTTTGATACACCACGGAATTGATATCATGAACCTTGGGAAATTACAGTTATGAAAGTAAAATATTACCCATTGTTTTTATTTTGATTCTGTTTGTGTATAAAAAATTGAATAATGAATTATTATTATTATTAACTGATGTCTTTTGATGGCTATTTCTCGTTTTAATATCTAATAAAATCTGGCAATATAACGCTTGATTAGAACATTAACGATTGTATTTATTGTATTCTAAAACCATGAACTTGAATAATTCATCAGCTACCTCGCACTTAGTCAATGCCAATGACACGTTATGATTCAATGCACATTTTCTTGTCGGCTTACTTTATTTCTATATCTATTAACTAATTAAAATGCTTGATGCATTTCCATAATTTTTTGCTCGATATGTTACTGTAAGGCTCGAATGAGTTGTAATGCCCTTGTTATGGACTGGGCAATAGATCGAAATAAGTTTAATTCAATCAAAAACTTTATGAACAACCTTATTTGTTTGACATATTTTTATGTTTAAACACCATACATTCATACATGCATTATGTATCATACACAGACACAAGAACAAAACAATGTTATCTATTGAGTTTATTATTTAGATTAAATTACAATCCAATATTCATGGAATATCTGTATTTCGTACGCCTATATAGCTATGCAGTGAATTATTTCTGGTTTATTTTGCTGTATTTCATTGCAATTTACAGGCTGAGCTTAAAACAGTTTACCATTACTGTTACAATTATAGATAACATACATTAATCATTTTCTTTCAGGCACGCAAAATGACGATTCTACATTTTTCTGTTTAAGTATTAAAATAACCCACTGAGGATATTAATGCTCAGAGTGTCATATTAAAATAGAGTAAAACAGAATCCCTATAGAAAGTCAAACAAGGGAAAATTGAATATGTTAAAGACTCGGTATGATTGAGCCTGTTCATGAAAGGTACTGGAAAATGCAAGTTACCGTCCACGCCCCCCCCCCCAGCAACGGCTTAAGCAGAATTCAACATTTAAATACGAAAACGGTAAAATTTTGAATTTAGAATCATACGCATATGTGTTCATACGGTGGTTGTCATGGAACCTTTAATGTGACACGGTAGTGCCATTCCATGAAAAGCGGCGTATGGTCCCTAAGTAAAAGAATGCATGTACCCTAAACGAGAAAAACAATGTGCGGACTCAAGTTAAGTTTACATTTAGAATAAGTATAGCGATTATTGATAAAGGCATTGTATACAGGCATGATGATATCACTAAATGCATGAAATAAAGTATTCAATAACCATGTATTGAATAAACACTTTATAGTAAAGCAAAAATTAATTTTGTTTGTTACATGCGAACATCTTATGTATATATATTTAAACATCGTTAATATTTATAAATTTATCATGGGACTGACAAAGGAATGTTTCTAAGAGAACTTCAAAATCAACATAAGTTCAAAGAAAACCAACCGGACAAATGTTTTATTTATAATTGAACGGTATACGATCAAATGACCTGTCTGTGTATGATATTGCTTGTTGTATTTTCGATTAAGATAAAAAATATACATTTCTTTACACGGAATCTGGTATAAAATAATAATTATTATCAATCTTTTTATAAATTAACAAAATGTGATCACTAGCATTCATTTATGATTCTTCCTATATTTTCGGTGAATAATAGCATTGAAAAACAATAACATTTGTTTTCCTGAGGGACAATGTTAGTTCTAAAAAAGGTACATACTTCATCGTCATTCGTGACTGATAACAATATTTGTGTAAACATAGTATTTTGAGTTTTGTTTCATGTGTTTGTGTGGGCTTTCTACAGACCTTAAGAAACCATTCTATTAATGACCTACATGGCTAGGAAGATGAAAGTTAATGAATTAATTATTTGACACCGAGAGACGATGATTGTATCATATTCATTATGCGAATGACGACATTATTTCTTTAAAAAAATTAAATGGCGAACGATGCCATCTTAAAATTGTATGAAATACGCACGTGTCATTTAAATGATAACAATTTGATGATAAAACTTTGTACTAAATGAGTGATACAAATGAACTGTTTCTTTCCCGTTCCTTTAAAAAATTCTGTTTTGATTTACTTTTCTTCTTTGGCATATAGCTTGCTACATTTACAAAGAAGGCATCGGGGTAATGTAATGTCTTACCAGACAGATTAAGAAGTTACCTGCACATCTTAAAACAAAAATCTGCGTTAATATAAAAAAGACTGAATAATTTTGATATTCAGAGAACTCAAATTTTAACCATCATCTGATTATAACCATTTGAGTATTTAGCAACAAGGACATTCGCGTTGTAACTATTTTTCATTTGGATTATAACGACCCTAGAATTATTTTATTATTCTTAAAAGGGTGTTTTCTGTGTGAGGCAAAAAAAGAGACTCTCATGGATATTTTTCTCAATGTATTTTATATAGTATATACAGAATTCAAAGAACAAAAATAACCATCTTTATAATTTCGTACGCTATGAAAGCGCGGATAAATTTATATATATTTGCATGACAAAGTTCGTAGGACGGTGCATTAACAAATAGATAAAAAGGAATTCATTATTGACAAACTAAAATCAATGCTTTATTGGATTATTACAAAGACAACAAAAGGTTTAACAACAACACTCTGAATTGTATGTATTGTGATCAAGTGTCACAAAACTAGAAATAATTGGCATAAATATTAGTAATGCTTTCAAAAAATCGCTTGATATTTAAATATTTTTCAATGTTGTCATATTCGTCATGAATGGGTTAAATTAGGCATGGCTATAAGCCTTGTTTTATATCGATGCTTTTAATAATAATATTTACATATCATGTCATTAATATAATTATCTTGCTTTTGAAATTTTAAAGGTAGTGAAATAAAACCCGGAAAATTTACAAACTTTTCCCCCGAATTTTAAATGTAATAAAATTGTTAAGGGGCCCAAATGTCATAAAAGGAAACTCGGGCTATTTCTTTTTAAATTTTTTTGTAATTTTATCAAAAAAAAAAAGTTTTTTTTTGGGGATACTCATATGGGTCGTTTTTCGCTAAAGAGTTGTAGAATAGAATGTCTCTTATGAATATCATATTGTATGTAAACAGAATAAAATATTCCGGAACAAAATATTATACTGCTATGTTAGTAGAGAACAATTATTTACTGTATGGGCAATTCGCTCAAAGAGAAATGTACAAACGTATTTCATTCAATTAAAATACATGAATGTGATTTTTTTCAGTGAAACAAGCACTTAGTTCTAAGTAATGACCCCGCCACAGTGCATGCGCCTGAAGCTATAAGTTAAGAAGTAATAATGTGAAAATAAAGTTTTGGCTTCAATTTCGGACAAATTATTATTATTATTATTATTATATACCACATTTCTATAGCACTCTTTTCATAAATAATAAATGTTCAAGAGTGCTTTACATAAATCCGATAAAACATAATCATATATATACGAGTATATAAGACATAATGTACAATACTAATTAAGTAAACCTATTAAACAATAATGATAATCTAAAACCAGTAAAGGATGGTCAGAAATACAGACACATTTAGTTTAAAATCAAGGCTCAATTAAAATTTACACTGATAATATAGCAAAAATAGTACATGTATGTTGATTTATGAAACTAACGTCCATAGAACTTTATGAAATAATGTATTTTGAGAGCTCTCTTAAAACTTGGCAAAGTATTACAGTCTCTAATGTCAGGTGGTAACGCGTTCCATAATTTCGCTGCGGCTGTCTGGAAGCACCTGTCACCATATCGTACTGTCCGAGATTTAGGCACAACTGATGTCATTGAGTTATTCTGGGACCTCAGATTCCTGACTGGGATGTACACGTCTATCATGTCTTTTATATAGGCTGGTGATTGATCGATGAGGGATTTATATGTATAAGTCAAAATTTTATATTCGACCCGATACTCTACCGGAAGCCAGTGAAGTTCACGTAAGATAGGTTTATGTGGTCATATTTGAGTGTTTTGGTCACATTTCTAGCTGCTGTATTTTGAACATGTTTAACTTGGTAATTGACTGCTTAGAGACTTAGTGCATTACAGTAGTCTAACCTAGAGGTTACAAGTGAATTTACTAGAGATTTGGTTGCTTTAACAGTAAGATAGGGTCTGATGTGACCGATTTGTCTTAATTGTGCATAACAGTTCCTACAGACATTATTTACATGTTGTTCCATCCTCATGTTCGGGTCAAGAAATGCACCAAGATTGCGCACACTTGATGATTGGCTAATTTTCGAACCGTCGACTGTTACTGTAACATCTGAAATAGGTTGTGCGTTATGTTCAGATGAGAAGATGATCAACTCTGTTTTGTAGCCAATTAGCTTCAGCATGTTAGCATTCATCCAACTTACAATAACTTCAAGACATCTTTCAATACGGTTTATATTCTCTTGAATTGAAATATTAGTCACTGGTTTGAAGGATAGATAGAGTTGTGAGTCATCTGCGAAGAAATGGTTGTTTAGATCATGTTAACGGCAGATTTCTCCGACAGGTTTCGTATACCTCACATAGCTCTTGGGTCCAAGGACAGACCCTTGAGGTACACTGAACTCCATGTGGACTGGCTGTAATAGTTTGTTGTTTATGCATACAGTCTGGTATCGGTCGGTCAGGTATGACGTCATCCATGCGAGTGGCTTGCCTGTAATTCCAAAGTGTCGTTCAAGGCGGCGAAGGAGCGTTCCGTGATCAATTGTATCAAAAGCAGCAGACAAATCAAGCATCACGAGATTAGTCACATTGTTATTATCCAAAGACCGTAGAATGCCATTTTGAACTTTAAGCAATGCAGTCTCGGGCGAATGGAACTTGCGATAAGCAGATTGGTTGACCTCGTGTAGATTATTTGTCTTCAGATGGCTCTCAATTCGTACGTCAACGACCTTTTCCAAGATTTTAGACAGGAATGGCAAGTTAGACACAGGCCTATAGTTTTTCAGTTCGTTAGGATCTAGATTTGGTTTCTTTAGAAGTGCTCTTATTCGTGAGTGTTTGAACATTTTTGGTACATAAGCGGCATCTAAGGACACGTTTATAAAACTGGTTATCACTGGTGTTAGTTCATCTAGGCATTCTTTTAACAGCCATGTTGGAATTGGATCTAACTCACAGGATTTGGTGGCTGATTTTTTAATCAATGTTTTCACTTCTTACTCTGTGGTTGGAGCAAACACAGTATATTTGACACCCGTATATTCAGATTCCATATCTACATTATCAGGTACCGATTGTGTTTGAGAACGTATGGTATTTCTTATTGTTTCAATCTTTCCGATAAAGAAGTCACCGAATTTCTGGGCAAGGCGCTCTGAAGATGAATCAGATTGTAGAATTACTTCATTTGTATCTCCAAGTAGACCTTTGGTAATCTTAGATAGACTTTTATGATCATTGCCACAAGACTCTATTTTACTTGCATAGTATTCTACACGAGCTTGTTTTAACATCTTGTTCACACTAGAACAGTGTGTTTTGTAGATCTGATGGTCTATTGTCAGTTTAGTTTCACGCCATTTCCGTTCCAGTTTACGTTTTTCATGTTTGGCTTCGTGGAGTTGCTCTGTATACCACGGACATGCAGGTCTCAATGTAATAGTCTTGTTAATCATCGGAGCATGTTTATTCAAAATAGAAGTTAGACTGTCTGAATACTCCATCATAAAACAACAAATGTAACAGCAAAATGGTCACGTAAGATATTTCCACTAGAATCAGAGAGTCCAGGATCTACGACCCCTATGTTTGATACAATGTTGTCTGTTTCCCTTGATATCACTACGTCCAATGTATGACCTGCAACATGGGTTGGTTCTTGTACATGCTGATGCATACCACATGCATCAAGGTTACTTGTAAATTTTCTCGTATCGTTGTTGTCTGGTATATAACTGTATCTGAAGGTATGTTAACGTCAAAAGTTTTCATTTTAGCGAAATATGCCTTTGCATAACCAAAATCTATGATGAAAATAAGATTATGATAGTATTTTAAAAAATCTTATCAAACGTTTACAAATCAATTTTTATGATTGTAACAAAGAAAAAGAAAACATTCTACTTGTGTGAGTGCTACATCAAGCCATCAAAGTGTATATCACGTGATTTAGCATACAATGTCATATAAAGATTTGAGATAGTTAATGGCTATCATAATATATATTTTACTAGTACATTTCACGGAAAATGTCTGTCGAACATGTTATGAAAATTGCACTTTGATTTATTTTCACCGATACTGACTTATATCCCCTTTTCGGAACTATCTAAATGTGTCTTCTGGTTTTTTTATTAACCAAGGAAAGCATATTAGTAATACGATCAGGCAGAAACATAAACATCCAAAACTTTCAGGACAGTTTTCCAGTTCCTACATGATAGTTAAGCCATTGTTAATCATTTAAATATTATTCGTGACGGTTACATTTTAAGGTGGCATGCTGAACAGAAATCTGAAGATGATTTTATTGTGTATTTTCTATTGACAGTAATTGGCATGAAACATAGATTAAAAATATTTATTTTATACTTTTGAGTGGATTACTGATTTATCCATGACAATTATATTTGATATTTTCACAGTGACAATTATAAATTAAATATAATTTCACACTTTCAATGACGAGACTACTTTTTTAAGATTATCACTATGTGGTACCTCAATTTTACTTTGCTGACAATTCTGACATTGTCAGGGCTGTTTAAGAAAAACAAAGCTGGAATTAATAATTAACTTAAATTTCAAAATAAATGCAAAGAAAAAATTAATTCAATTCATTCAAATCACCAAATATCGTCTCTAAATTTTTTGTTTCATTGTTACAGTCTGAAATATACACTCCCTTCCATATGCAAAACCGCTCTTAAAATGACTTTTGGGCATATTTAAGTATTCTAAGAGTAATAACTTCCTAATGCAAAAGCAATGACAGTCATCAGCCCGAGAAATAAGTAAACAACCCAGCGTTTGTAAGACAGCTTTTCAGCAATTCCATGTTTTTCCTAATTCGTAGCCGCTTTTAGAATGTTTACACATCTGTCAACAATTATTCATTGTCTGTAACAATCCTCAAATAAGTTTCCTTTCTTATAAAAGAATGTATGATAAGCAAATCTAAATAATATCTCTCTGAATCAAACACAATTAATTTCCTCCCGTAAAATGCACAACTTTTAAAAATGGCGGCCGCTTATATTACTCAAAGTCTGGTCTAATACAAATTAGCCGTAAGTAACGGAAATAAGGTCGGATGGTGTGACATTTTCGTCTACTATAAATATTTTTATGATCATTCATTTTTTTGAAATAAAATAAATAATAGTTTCGCCATTTAACGTTGAATGTCGAACTTATTTATCAGCCCAATACGTCTTGTAAGTCGATCAAAATGAGGCTCACTGTGAGAAAAACAGATTTTAAGATTAAAGTTAATATTTAGGAAATTCCATATAAATTTTTTTAAGCATAAAATAAAATTGTTTGTTGTGTAAGATGTAATCTTATTTCATCTCGTGAACTTTAAAAACAGTATTCTCACTCGTGGCTACTCTAAGCTCAAGATTAAGCCATATTTCAGAAAAAAGACGAGATGTAGAAATTGGAAACCATAAAGACAGTTTAAAACAATGCAACGGCAAACTCCTTCAGAGGCCGGAAACGCTTTGAGTTGTCTTTGAGCCATAATAGTTAATATGTGATATAAATTTATTTCGTTATGGAAGTAAGATTGTTCGGTGATTTTTGTTTTGACGAACGACATAATGCTTTACGTGGAACATAGAGTATGTACAAGCAACATCGTCTGACAACGAAAAAGAACGTGTGACTGAAATTGACAATAATGATTTTCTCTTATAATAGATGTGTGCATTGATGATCAACAAAATATTAAAAGTCAACTGCAGTGGCTTTGATACACCACGGAATTGACATCATGAACCTTGGGAAATTACAGTTATGAAAGTAAAATATTACCCATTGTTTTTATTTTGTGTATAAAAAAATGAATAATTGATTATTATCATTATTAACTGATGTCTTTTGATGGCTATTTCTCGTTTTAATATCTAATAAAATCTGGCGATATAACGCTTGATTAGGACATTAACGATTGCATTTATTGTATTCTCAAACCATGAACTTGAATAATTCATCAACTTCCTCGCACTTAGTCAATGTCAATGACACATTATGATTCAATGCACATTTTCTTGTCGGCTTACTTTATTTCTATATCTATTAACTAATTAAAATGCTTGATGCATTTCCATAATTTTTTGCTTTATATTTTACTGTATGGCTCGAATGAGTTGTGATGCCCTTCATATAGACTGGACAATAGAACGAAATAAGATTTATTCGATCCACAGAATTAATGAACATCCTGATTTGTTTGGCATATTTTTAATGTTTAAATACCGTGCATTCATGCATGCATTATGTATCATACACAGACAAATGAACAAAACAATGGTATCTATAGAGTTTATTATTTTAGATTATATTAAAATCCAATATTCATAGCATGTCTGTAAATCTTACGGCTATATGACTATGCATTGATTTTTTTCTGGTTGATTTTGTTGTATTTCATTACAGTGTTCAGCTTTAAAAAGTTTACTATTACTGAATCATTAATAAATAACACACATTGCTTTCAGTCACGCACAATGACTACTGTACGTATTTTTGTTTTAGCATTAAAATTGCCAACTGGTGATATTAATGCTCTGACTGTCATATTTAAATTCACATTTAAAATTAGTTTAGTGAGCAATGATAATGGCATTGTATACACGTATTGTGGAATCACTAAATACATTAAATAAAGTATCTAATAACCATGTATTGAATTTACACGTTATAGTGAAACAAAAATTAAGTTTGTTTGTTGCGTGCGAACAGCTCAGCTATTTATGTTTTTGTATAAAGGAATAATTAAAAAGAACTTAAAACTCTTCAAAATCAAGATTCGTTTAAAAAAACAACATACAAATATTATATTTATAAATGATTGCAAGTGTACACAATAAGCATTGTCAAATAAGTCGGTGATTTTTGTTTTGACGAACGACATAATGCTTTACGTGGAACATAGAGTATGTACAAGCAACATCGTCTGACAACGAAAAAAACGTGTGACTGAAAATGACAATAATGGTTTTCTCTTATAAGTATGTGTGCATTGATGATCAACAAAATATTAAATGTCAACTGCAGTGTCTTTGATACACCACGGAATTGACATCATGAACCTTGGGAAATTACAGTTATGAAAGTAAAATATTACCCATTGTTTTTATTTTGTGTATAAAAAATGTATAATTAATTATTATCATTATTAACTGATGTCTTTTGATGGCTATTTCTCGTTTTAATATCTAATAAAATCTGGCGATATAACGCTTGATTAGGACATTAACGATTGCATTTTTTGTATTCTAAAACCATGAACTTGAATAATTTATCAGCTACCTCGCACTTAGTCAATGCCAATGACACGTTATGATTCAATGCACCATTTCTTGTTGGCTTACTTTATTTCTATATCTATTAACTAATTAAAATGCATGATGCATTTCCATTAATTTTTGCTTTATGTTTTACTGTAAGGCTCGATTGACTTGCAATGCCCTTCATATGGACTGGACAATAGAACGAAAAAAGATTTAATCGATTCACAGAATTAATGAACATCCTTATTTGTTTGGCATATTTTTATGTTTAAATACCGTGCATTCATGCATGCATTATGTATCATACACAGACACAAGAACAAAACAATGGTATCTTTTGAGTTTATTATTTTAGATTATATTAAAATCCAATATTCATAGCATGTCTGTAAATCTTACGGCTATATGACTATGCATTGATTTTTTTCTGGTTGATTTTGTTGTATTTCATTACAGTGTCCAGCTTTAAAAGTTTACTATTACTGAATCATTAATAAATAACACACATTGCTTTCAGTCACGCACAATGACTACTGTACGTATTTTTGTTTTAGCATTAAAATTGCCAACTGGTGATATTAATGCTCTGACTGTCATATTTAAATTCACATTTAAAATTAGTTTAGTGAGCAATGATAAAGAGATTGTATACACGTATTGTGGAATCACTAAATGCATTAAATAAAGTATCCAATAACCATGTATTGAATTTACACTTTATAGTGAAACAAAAATTAATTTTGTTTGTTACGTGCGAACAGCTCAGCTATTTATGTTTTTGTATAAAGGAATAATTAAAAAGAACTTAAAACTCTTCAAAATCAAGATTCGTTTAAAAATACAACATACAAATATTATATTTATAAATGATTGCAAGTGTACACAATAAGCATTGTCAAATAAGTCAGAGATAATATTTAAGGTATGATTTGATTAAATTAATATATTTCGACCATGTATATGCATGCTTTCACTGCGTTTGAAATATGAATACGAATATTAACATTCACATCATTGTTATTCTTATAGATAGAGATGACCGAATGGTATTATGTAGAGTCACAAAACTATGTCCAAATCTTTGTATCTAAAAATGGGGCATCTTACTATTACAGCTACTTTTGCGATATTCTGCTCAGTTGTATTGGTTTTGACTAAATATATGACTTTTTTGTCTCGTATTCTGAGCGCATAAAACACACAAGATGTGTATCATTCTTTGTGGGATATCATTTAATAAATTTGAAGATTTGCTTGTTGAATTTTTAAGGTTAATATCGAAATTATACATTATTTTACATTGAATCTATTAAAATAATGTATCTGTTTTTATTCATAAACAAAAGAGATCATGACTCATGTATAAGATCCTTTCTCTTTTTTTCAATGAATAATAGCATTGAAAAATAATGGCATTTGAATTCCTTAGGAACAATGTTAGTTCTAATTCATCATCATTCGTGACTGATAACAATATTTGTGTGAACATAGTATTTTATTTTTTGTTTAATGTGTTTGTGTGGGCTTTCTACATTCCTTGAGAAATCATTCCATTAATGACCTACATAGATAGGAAGATGAAAGTTAATGAATTAATTATTTAACATCGAAAGACGATGCTTGTATCACATTCATTTGTGAATGACTAACATCTTTTAAATGGCTTTGACGAGATCATCTTGAAACTAAATTTTAAAAAATGCGCCTGTCTTTTGAACATAAAACTCTTGATGATGAAACATAATTACTAAACGTTATATAAAAGTCAGCTGTTTCTTTCGTGTAACTTTGAAAAGTACTGTTGTGATTTATATTTCCTCTTTGGCATATAGCTTGCTACATTTACAAAAATGCATTGTAGTAATGTAATGTCTTAATAGACAGAGTAAGGAGTCAGCTGCACATCTTACAACAAAAGTCTACAGTAACATCAAACAAAGACTGAATAACTTTATATTCAGAGAACTCAAATTTAAGCAGCCATCTGGTAATAACCATTTGAGTATTTGGCAACAAGGACATTCTCGTTGTGAATATTTTTCATTAGGATGATTACGACCCTAAAATGAGATTCAGTTCTTTCTTCTTATATTTTACATATTTCACATATGGCAGTATCAGTGTTTGGACACCCCAGCCCAATTTGCCCCTGGTACAGGGTAAATCGTCGTTTTGGCGACTCAGGCGTATTCCGGCGGGATATCGCTATATCATTCGTTAACATCAATAAATAGAACTAGAATTCCACAGCTTACCTAATCCAACTCCAATTCATTTCCATATAATGTTTTACAAATGGAATGTGTAAAGCAGTTCTAATAATTACCTTAAATTAACAGCAAATGACAAGTGACATATGTATAATTGTATAAATGGGCGAATGTTAATCAGCTACAGTTCATTTTGTTATCTTTTATTTCTTTCATTTTGAGACAAATAAACGCGAAAATTCCATCTCTAATGTTTGGTTTTAAGCAGAATTTGATATAGGTATAACATTTATTTCAAATTCTAAGGATTCTTCTATTATAAATTGCACAATCATTGAAAAATGTGTAATCAAATTATAGAAACTCATCGTCTGTATCGAAAATGAATAATAGAATAGAAACTTTGATTTCTATTTGCTTGCCATTTTGCGTGACTGATACCAACAAGTAGAGATATATTTACTGTTTCGGAAATGAAGTAATTTCCACATACTATTATTTGTACATAATTATGTAATTGAAAACAAAAGAAAAAAATAGTCATGTTATATGAATCGATAGCAAATAAAAGAAATTTGTGAAAACTATATTTCAACAGATTTGTTTTGTTTTTTTAACTAACTAATCATTTTTGTTGAAATTAGTTCATTTTATGAACCAAAATATGCTACGCGTATTAAATGTATTATATAAGGTGAACACCCGTAAAATAGAGAAAGAATATTTTATAGTGCATGTGTAAGATTTCTGAAGCATTTATTTAATTACACTTTTTAGTGGAAAATAATTGAGTTTTGGAAAATATTACCAAATAATCCATCTAAGTGTTGTAAGAACTTCAATTACTTTCGTTGACACCTTTTACTGATTACGACACAAGAATGTGGTAAGGGAGTAGTTGTTTTGCATTTCCGGAATATCTGATGAATAGACTGATTCATTATATCAATTCGTTTATTTCTCTTATTTCATACATATTTTTACATAATGAGGTAATTAAAGAACTTTGTTTATTTATGAATAAGTAGCAAGACATTGACTATGGCAAAAAAGTTGTGTACAAATTATCAGGCTTACAAGTCCGAAAGGAATAATATAAGCACGCAAAAAGATATAAAAAAATCTTGCCTCTGAAGCAAACAATATGTACTTGGAGTGGTCAGATGCATGTGTGAAATATTTTACAAATTTACATATCTTTAACAAATATACACAAAATTTTGTATCTTATAGAGTTTATTATATATTCATACCTTAGCTAAAGTGTTATGTACTTGGAAATCTCTAAAACATTCATGTGAAAACATTTCTTTGCTTGCAATTTCGAGCGATTAACACTCTAAATGGTAACAACGAAATACATTACTTAAATAAAGATTACGTAAATAAGTGCCGTACCCAACTAAAGTTACTAGTCTCAACAGATATTCTATGTTTTCTTGTTCTAAATTTTATAATAATTATATTTTAAATAATTGTGATGAGTTCCTACAAGATATATTTCAAAACAAAAATTTACATATTAAAATTTATAGTTTCTGCAACTATACCTATATACGAGTTATATTCATTGGTTTGTTTGTATTCATTTATTTTCATGGATCTGTTTTATTTTGTTATCATCATTTTTTTGTTTTCATATTAAAATAACTGCAATGCATGTTATTTACTTGTGTTTATACTTTTGAAAATGTAAACATACTGAAAAGATATTTTCAAACTATCCATATTCTAATGCAAACAAAAGAAATGTACAATTGTAAATATGCTTACTGCATTTTGGATGCACAGGATAATATATGTATGAAATTAAATGCGCAATAAATTATCAATACGTTTTAACTTATTGACTACACTCAAAGGCAATAAATTAGTCAATTGCCAGCAATACAAACTATTATTATTGGTGTCTGTCAAAATGAAATGTATTTTTGTTTTGTTTCACTTGTCACAAATATCAAGCCAGTCAGTCAAAAGACATAAAAATAATAAAATAATAATTGACATGATTACCTTATGCATACGGCAGTATGACCGCGCAAGTTATTACGTCGAAGGTTGAAAAAGAAGTTATTTTAAGATGTAAACTTTCATTTTGATTTCCCTCGGTATGCATGTAAGCACCACATATAATGTGCAGAATGACGCTATTTGCCTCTGCATTGTGCTTTTATAACATTGTAAATATTGTTTCCCTTTGATGAATTATGTATAAGTGACCTTCTCTTCAAAAAGAAAAAAATATTAAATTTAATTTTATTTCGCAAATTCCCTCTACAAAACTGATGTTTTGGTTCGGCGCAAATAACAAAGAGAAAAACACAATCCCTACAGATCGCTCAAAACAACAATATTGAAACTGTTACAGGCTAGGATTGATTGAGCCTGTTCATGGAGTGGAGCAATGTCGCGAAGGTTTAAACGTAGAAAAAATGATAAACCACTATATATGCTTCCTTTCTAAAGGCATGCGTTCTAAAGATTGACAATACTGACTATGCTCAACGATTCGTGGATTTTTTTGCTCTTTGTTTAAGCTGAAGGTCTCACGTATAAAACTTCAAAAAATTAAATACAATCACATAAGGCAATGAAAACAACTAACATAATGAAAATTTATCTATCTTTTGTTTCTATCAAACCGCGATTCTTACAGATTCAATGTTGCCTTCTTGAGCGTCATCAAGGGATTCTGTTTTTCTCTGTTATGCCAATGAGGTGATATAGGTGGTTTAATTCCTTCAAGGACATTTGCTTTTTATTCGATTTTGATTAGATTAATATAATAAATACGTATAGTTTATTTATTGCGGGATAACAAAAATCATTAATTACTATAACTATCACGAATACAATGTAATAACGAATCTTTTCATTTTTCAAGTATCGTCAATTACAAAAACTACATATTACCTACATATGTATCAACATGAACACTTGTTTTGAAACTAACAGTATCTGTATTCCAATGGGACTTTGAACAATGCTTAATCAGCTTCAGTCTTTATCCTCATTCGTGACTGATAGCCATAATTTAACTATTTCTTTCATTTTGACATACCGTTGTTTTAGTGCGTGGGCTACTCATGCAGTCTTTGTAACCAAACAACACACGAGCAACAGAAATAGCTCAAAGCTTATGCTAAAAATAGATTCATTACACTGCCCTTGCCACAATTTTATCTCGAAAGATGAACATCACATTTAATGATAACAGCCAAAAGATGATTTTATTTATTTTAGTCTTGCCTTTGGTATACATCTCTATCTTAAAGAAGGCTGCATTAATATTGTATTTAATAAGAATACACATAAATAATTAACACAATGGAATTCATATATCACTTTATGCATCGTTTAAAACTTATGTAGAGGATATTTGATAGTTTTATATTTAAAGTCAAATATGTTCACAGAGTGAACACTAAATTTAATATTTTCACAAGTTGCTTAGCTGTAAGTGATTTTAGTGATTCTCAGTGTAGTTTTGAAATTTTTCCCCGATTTTCCTCATGACGTCATTAAATCATGGCGGCGCATAAAACTTGTTGAAAAATAATTCTGTAATTTTACACGAAATTTGTTGCATTTAGTTTTAGCACGATATGTGTTCCTTGTATTCATGCACAGTTTACTATGGTCCGTATTCAAATATTGCCCAGAAAAATTATTTTATAATAATATTATTTAACTCTAAAATTATCAAAATAAAATTTCACTTTCTACTGAAAAGCATCTAAGAAATAGTTCTTTTTTCATAATGTTGACTTATGTTAAATATTGAATTGACAAAAGAGGAAAAACTGCGAATGAACCTGGACAATATTCAATTTCTTATGCAGAAGGCTAGCGGTCATATACCTTTAATATTTATAGTACACCTTGTAACTTTCGATACAGAAAACATTTATATCATATATTATAACAAATACGATAGAAAACTAGTTAAATATTTAAAGGTTATTACAAAGACCAACTTAATGCAAATTCGCTTACGTTTGCTTTAGTTGTTTATTTCAGAATGCATTTTCTTTATAAGGTGAAATGGGAAAAAAATATCACCCCTTCACACAATTTGCAATTAATAAATTTCTCCATTCATTTGGAATCATTGGTTCTAACATTTCGAGCACCATATGAACCATTTCATGGATAATGTCAACTTCGAGTGATTTCTTTGTCAAGAATTTGGCTGTAAAATTCAACATTAAGAAATCATTCATTCTCTTCTTAAAATAAAGTTAGCAAACTATTCGTTCTTCGTTTCCATTCAATACTTTACGGGTATGAATTCATTACTTCTTACTTTTTTACAGTATCCAAAATACTTCACACGTGATGAATGTTTATACTTGTAAGATATGTTTTAATTTATAAATTGTCAAGAAAATATTTATATTTAGACAGCAAATAATCAAAACAAATATTGGGAAATACACGAAACATCAAGTTGGTTATTCAAAGCAATGAATATAAATCATTTAGATGTCAGCAAAGGAGTAATTGATAAATTTATCGTTGTCTCAATCAAAAGCCTTTTTCTGTTTCATTTGTCATGAATAACAAAACAACAACCAAAAAAGACAAAAATAGTTATAATTGAAATGAATAATTAATGCATATAACTGCGTGCATGTTGTTATCAAAATACAAACAAGGGGTTGTTGTATGGTGTTAACTGTCAACTTGATTTCCCTTGGTATTCCACCAGCTTCTAGTACGCTAGAAAAGCCAAAAATAACGTGCTGAATGGCGTTTTGTTGTTTTTTGCATGCCCTTTCCTCGTTGTATATTTATAAAGAGATCTGTTCGAACGGTACACGTCAATTCAACTACATTTGACAATGCCTTCAAGACAACTGACGTTCATTACGATATTACATAATTTTTCTCGAATAATTTTATTCATATTTGCATGGTAAACAGGACGACACGGATTAGGGTTATTGTGCTTGCTATTATACATGTATTATACTGAACGCCTAAAAGGCACATTATGCGTCAGAAATTCATATTTCATTAATTCTTTATAAATGTCAAACATGTGTTTGATAATGTATAATTTTTGCTTTGGAGCATATTAGATGCTTTACAACTGCAGAAATGTACGTTGAATGCGCAGTAATGTATCGTAAGGATAACAAAATGTAAGCAAAGAAGTATTTGACTTCCATACAGAATAATTATTCACTATTAGCATGGACATTACCAACAGAGCAAAAGAAGTAAAGGATAGTTCATTTATGTGGTAAATGAATATTTCTTTTGAAAACTGTAACCAAATATCAAAATTAGCAAATTTTCTAGCAATAGAATGATAGCATTTCTGAGGCATAAATTTTTTGACCTTATAGACATGAAATTAGAAACAAAATATCCCGAAATAAAGTAAAGATAATACGTTTCAATATCAAATTATATATCGGTTTAACAAATGTGGATAGTCTTTAAAATGTTTGGTAAATTCCTATTTAACAAACTTTACGACAATTGACAAAGTATTTTTGTAGCTTCTGTTGTTGTACTTTGTTTTTAATGTTAGAGCTACAAAAATGCAAGGCTTTTACTCATAAGCTTTGCACGGAGATAGTAAAATACAGGTCCATTTCATATTCATCATATACTAATGTCAAATAGACCGGTACGTGCAATAATCTTTTTACGATGTATTACGGATTTGCAAATGAATGTTTAATTCATCACTTAAATGATCGGATTTTCAACATATTTACTCTATCATGTTTATAATTTAATTTTGAATTTGAAGAGATTTAAAGATATTGCAAATATATTTTACGATAATTAAATGCGTTATCATAATGTATTACACAATATACATGTATATATAACCATATAACACATATTCAAAATTGAGAGTTGCATAGTATTTAAAACGTCTTCTTAAATTATGATCTATTTTAGTTATCTACCGTATATGAAAATTTTTAACATGGTTATACAAAAAAGGAAAAAAACCTGCTGGTCATTAAAATGCACTTTGATTTCATATTGTAAAGGTAAGTTCAAATTTCAGTTAGATTTTCTGGTAGTTAACAGACAAGGGAGAAAGTTTAGACATGTCCATAAAAAGGCAGTTGAAGCATTTAATGTTTGGCGTAACACTGTGTTTGGCTATGCAGCAAGATTGTGTATAGCTATGGTTATAATCTTGTCCAATATCTTTAAAAGATTGATATCAAATTGTTCATGTGTTAAAAAAATAATTGCTGGCAGATTTTTAAATAATATACCACTTCACCAATTATGAGCTTTTTATTCCCAAAGGTACAAAGTTGTGTTTTTATACTCATTTGGTCGTTTGGATCAAGAATTATTATAAATAAAAATGAACTTTCGCTGATTCGTAATTCATTGCATGACAAAAACAAAAATAACCAAAATAACAATAGGTCTAAACTGAGATTTCACATCTTCAGACTATTACAATTGGTTTGAGCAATACATTTTAATTAGCTAAAAGTCTAAATGATACCCACAGACAGGGGCATTGAATCAGAATGCGTCATTGTGCAAGGATGTTCATTAATTATTCTAGTTCATAGTAAAAAGTGTTATATAGCTACAGTTAATCAGACGTTAAAACGAGAGAGGAGAGAGCTTTAATAGACACCAGTAAAATACATTTTAATTATAACTAATGATCTAAAAAAAGTAATAAAAGTTTATATCTATCTTCATTTATACATTCATACTCGTATGTTCATTTTTAATACCAACCTTAAAAATTTAAATATGTCATTGATAATGACAGTGACGTACGTAACAAAATGGGCAAGTGTTTCAAAAGAATATAAATTTTTAGCACAGCATGCATTTTGTTTATTAGATTATGTTCAATACTGCAAATACAAAATTACTTGCATATAACATTTTTTGGTTTACTATAATTTATATTGTTGCTACTCTGATATAGTCTTCGGTTATGAATTAAATCGGTACATATACTTATTTTCTAATAAAAGCATATGCATGGTTTTATACAACTTATATGATCATGAACAAAGATTACAATTATTTCTATTTTACCCATTTACTCCATCAATAGAGAAAGCCTCTTTATACAAAACCAGTATACCTTCAAATTAACTTAAATGACTATTTTGGAAATTTGTCTCAACCATTCCTGACTCTAAATGGAATTCGTATAATCTGCATGGGTGTGTGGTAACGTGTCCATCAATAACTCTAATTAAACCCCCATACAAATAGCAATTGACTTTCGCCAGGCTTAATATAAGCCAAACCAGTAATTACATAGAATTTGTTTAGAACATTTGAGGCCAAAGACCTTTACAATTATCACCAAAGGTGCTAGATTATTGATAAATTATTCCATTTTATCTATACTTATTTATACTTAACGACGTATTCGATTTGCTCACAAAATAGATAGTCCATTTAGGTGTCAAATCTTGTCATAGATGAAGTTAAAATGTCCCAAAGACTCTTCTGTCATCATTACCTTAACAACATTAATTAATTAAAATATATATTGTATACTTTTATATTAGAGTCATACTGACTGCATTTAATGGTACCTGGGGCGATTTTTTGACATAGAAATGTACAGCATTAGACCTTTTCTTTCTGAAACCAAGTTACACACCGGGGTCAAAAATATGATAATGTTGAAGAGAAAAATAAAAAATAAACATTTTTTTACGAACATTTTAAACGGTGTGCGAAAAGTTTTTACCTTGCAATAATTCTACAGTTGGTATGCTGAATAGGTTAAAATAACAGACATAATTTTTAAAATAACATACATACACAATAGCTTAATTTAACTGGATTGCTTAATATTTAAATCATCAAACGATTCCTGCACCCATAACTAATTTCTGTTTCTTCTACAACAACATACAGCGTTAAATTTTCTTAGTACAATCTGAATATATATCGTCTTTGTTCGGCATGATATTCTTATGATGGAATTGTGAACTTGGCAATAGGCAAGTTTTAATTAATGTTTTTTTTTTTTAAATATCATATTCCCGTGTTTTGTACGAGAATTTAAGCGTATAGTTTACATATTAAGAAGTGTAATCTGAATTTCAGATATATATTTAATAAATAAGAAAAAATGATGATACAAATACATTTCTCAAATAAGTGAATTATAATGTATGTAAACATGTATGATGGCCAAATAAAGAATTTCATTCATAGCTTAAAACATTTAAGTCTCACAATGTTAGCCGTCCCAAAAATGTTAACCATTGACATTGCCATGATATTCTTATGATTGAATTGTGAAATTGG
The DNA here is from genome assembly GCF_026571515.1 of Ruditapes philippinarum. Classification (NCBI taxonomy): domain Eukaryota; kingdom Metazoa; phylum Mollusca; class Bivalvia; order Venerida; family Veneridae; genus Ruditapes; species Ruditapes philippinarum. Next base: position 84,866 of record NW_026856378.1, read on the forward strand.
CAATAGGCAAGTCTTGATTAATGGTTTTTTTTTAAATATCATATTACGGTGTTTTGTACGAGAATTTAAGCGTATAGTTTACATATTAAGAAGTGTCATCTGCATTTCAGATATATTTAATAAGTACGAACAAATAATTAGTACAAAATTTATACATTTCTCAAATAAGTGAATTATAATGTATGTAAACATGAACGATGGCCGAATAAACAATTTCATTTATAGCTTAAAACATTTAAGTCTCACAATGTTAGCCGTCCCAAAAATGTTAACCATTGACATTGCCATGAAATACAGGACAACTTTGTAGGCATTGCTCAGTCCTATAGTGTTATTTATATTTTAACATAAAGGAATGTTGAAAATACATGTATTGTCTGGTTAATATGATAATAATTCGTGCAAAATAATTTTCACTTTTATTTCATTATTAACATCACGTGAGTGCATACCTCAATCATACTATGTTATATCTATATAAGTAATTTCTCCCTTTACGATCAAGAATATATTATGTGGCAGTTCACTTGTCAGATATGTTATTGCTATCTTTACTTTAAGAAAAGGGTTGTTGTGAGTCAACAAGTAGAAGAGATTTTAAAACAAAGAATTAACAAACAAACCACTTCATTTTAAGCCAATCATTCACCTTTAAAATTTCAGATAAGAATAGAAATTACCGAAATAAATGTTTATATCCTTAGCAGGAAAATCCATTGTATTGATATGTTTGCTTCATTTTTGTTTGTTTATATGATTTTTTATCAAGACTGTCGACAGATGTCATAAATCTTATCTTGGTACTCTTGGCCATTTGAGTTGTTCTACTTTAACTTTTAACATAATAGTAGGGTTACATTTTTACCCTTATATCTACTGACTACACAAAGACCTGCGTATATGTTCTCGGTCTTTGAACATTGTATGGCTTTCAGATATATCAATAATTCATTTCAGTTACTATTTACAAAAATCTTTTGGCTACCTATAACTGTAAAACGTTGGGTTTTAAATGATTAATTAGATGGGAAGTTAATCTGTTTCTTTATTTGGATAAAATCCTGAATAAATGATTAATTCTTTCAGTTACACATGTTCTGTAGTTATGTGTGTTTAAATGGTACATGTCCAACAGCAATACAATATGCAACATGTTTATGTATAACAGATGTGTTATAGAATTTAGTCTACTTTCCTGTTAACAATCAAGTTATATACTTAGATGTTATTTTGTATAAGAATTATATGATTAAAAAGAAAATAAATTCATTTCGTACAGTGATGACACTGAACATATTAAACACATTAGAAATATAAAATATAACTTTAAGATATTGTACCAAGACCTATAGACATATCTATAAATTTAAATATTGTCAAATTAATGTAAAAGCCAATGTAAGAGTAAACGTGATATTATTAAAAATTGTGACTTTTAGTTTTTAATTGCTTGCACACAGTAATGAATGTTTAATTAACTTATTGCTAAAACACATACTTTGTCATTAGAATGTTATGATTTTAGAAAATGATTCATTTTTACTCAAATGACACAGAGTATAAAAAAGTATTTTTGCGTGTTCGCTATTCGTGTATACCCTAAAAAGGGTATAAAAGGAAACAGTTTTGACACTTGACATTATACAACAACCTCGTGAAGTATCAACATGTGCATACATTATTTTATTGCAATATTACAAGTCACGGATAATTCTCCATGTAAAATATAAAATAGAGAATTGTTTAAAAAAAAGATTAAAAAAAAATCAGTAAATCAGTAACTGGCATTGAATTTAAGTATCATATTAAAAATCATCCCGCATTCTTTCATTATTATTCTTTCGACCGAAATCTTGTGAGCAAGTCAGCACACCTTCCCGTAAAACAAATAAAGACGATGAAAATCATTTGATAAATTATTTATAAAAAGATCCATGCAATATTTGTAAAGTTCTGTAGCCGTTTATGACCTTATCCGTATGCAAGGAGTGACCGATGTGACTGCCAATAAACCCTTAAATAGACAAATGGCATTTGTAGGAGTTAAAATGGAATAAATAATCATAATGTGTCCACGCACGACTTCACTACCTGTCACCAATAAAGAGCAAACCATTTTGTTCCGTTTAGATCATTTAGTATGTATTGCTACTTGTAACCAAAATGGCTTTTAAATAGCATATAAAGAGAGGAGGATGGTACAATAAGAGTGATACGTTAACGCTTCTGGACAAGTCAGAGACTCACCGTCGGCCAAACGTGATGAAACAATATTATACAATTTCTTTTTTCTTATTATAAACTTTCCCCGTAATTAACAGATAAAGATTGTCTGTCACCATTAAAGTGACATTCATCTAATGAGTAACTATTTTATTCCATTGTTTACTGTTTAAGTCATTTTAATGATAACATCAATGTCGTACTAGAATTAATATAAATTCCATTATTGAATCATGAAAATCACTAAAGTCATACTTTAAACAATGTTTCTTTACATGTATTCAAATTATGTGACAAAAGCAACAATTACTATTTTTCAATAACTTCTGGAACAGGTGCGTCTCTTGGGAGAAAAAAACACATATCAACACAGAAACAAAATAACATTCACGGATTTATTAAATCTGCCACTGATGTTTAGGATCATATATTTCATTTTATTACTATATTGTAATACAAAATTTTAGTTAATGTATAAAATAACAAGGTACATATAACATATAACATGTTTGCACATTTGTATAGATTGATAAAACATTTAATTAAATTCTGCTAATTTCAGAGCTCATTTAAAGCCAATTTTATTTTCTAAGAGCTATGAATATGAATGGCAAAATACCTTTACATACACTAGTCATAGATTGATCCCATAAAACGTCATATAAGCAAAATGAAAGTTTGTTTTATATATAATTATTATTTTACTATCTTCTGAAATGGCAATATATTCATGTCGGCGTTCACTCTTGCATTTAGCCAATTATAATTTTATTTAAAGGCATGGGTTGGGGGAAAAGTCCCTCTCTGACCTTAAAAAAAATTTTAAATGAATAAAAAAATTACAAAATTTCACTAAAATATCATCGGGTCTTTAAAGTTTTTTTTGTAAACTGCTTCGCCAAGAGCTAAATAAACCCCGATATTTTCCCTTTTTTTTGGCCTTTTTGGACGTTCTAAAGAGACTTGTTTTTCTCTTATCTTAAAACAAAAATGATTTTTAAATTTTTACTTTTTTTTAAAATTTTAAAATTTAATGAAACGTTTTATTTATTTGGGAAAATCATTATCTAGAAAAATTTTAAAATTGTCTGTAAAATTGGATTGTGATTGATATTTCTTTCTTTTCAGGGAATATTGAACATTGTAAACCATGATCAGACGAAACGGATGTGCAGGCTGAACTTGATCTGCATTGGTCGTATTTAATTGCCAATAACAGACAAAGGTTAGGGGTTTTGAATGTTATATAGTAATAACAAAAGAGTAATGTTTAAGTTAAAGTGAATTGGTCTATAATGGAAGGTCTGCATTACAGTGAAAAATTATGCTGATAGTTATTAGTACCAGACATAACAACAAACTACGAAAGAACTGTGGCAAGTGTGAGATACATGATCTAGACGATATGGATTCAAAAATATGCCACATAGAAAAGAGTCAAACATTCCTTAGTGACCAATACGAGACAAATTCCTCGTGCACAAATGTAAACAAAAAGAATATAATTCAAATACAGAATGATATCGAACGTTTGAAAAATGAAAATATGTCATTACACAAAGCAAACGAAAACTACTCTGAGGCAATAATAGACCTAAAATGCCGCTCTATGAGAGACAATTTGATGTTTTTTGGTATCTCTGAAAGCGAATCGGGATTGAGTGGTCATGCTAGTAACACAATTTCTACAGCATACGGCAGTGGTCACGTGCAACCAACCGATCCGATAAACCCAATATCTGAGAACCGATACTTCTAGTCCCCAGTCAACAGCATCGTTAGAACAGATAGCGAGATATAATATACAGTGTGCAAGCAAGTTGCACGCTTTTTGTGAGTCAGTCTTAGGTATCAAATCAGCCAAAGATAGAATACGAATAATCAGGGCTCATCGTGTTGGGCGACCAGATTCAATTAAACCACGCCCGCTTGTTGCAAAAACTAGATGAAGAATCAAAACAGCTGATAAAATCAAAATTAAAAATTGGTTCAACCTGAGGTCAACACCTTACCACGTTTCGGACCAATTTCCACCTGAAGTACAGGAGCGTAGAAGGTCGTTAATACCAATTATGCTTAACGCCCGTAAAGAAGGAAAAAAAGCTACGTTAGTGAGAGATAAACTTTATATTAACAATAAACTACATATTACTGGATCCCCATCACCATCAGCAAAATAGGAAATACCAGAAAAGTATGATCTCAAAATTGTATCATGGAATATCGAAGGTTTAAACAAATGTTTCAGTGACGAAGATTTTTTTAAACTTTATATATGAATTCAATATCATATTTATTTGTGAGACATGGCAACGTACAAATGATGACTTTAAACTTAATGGATATGAGTGTTTTTTCAGTACCACGACCTCAGTCTATGATAAATAGCTGTAGGAGAGGTCATGGGGGAGTTTGTCTATACATTAAAAGAAATATTTTGCCAGGAATTACTGTTATCAGCACTGATAAAAATGGTTCAATTTGGATTAAATTATGTAAACTATTTTTTAACACTGTATATGATATTTATATATGTTTCATCTATATCCCGCCACAAAATTCTGTTTATTTTAATATGCATGATGTTGGGTTTTTTGAGGCACTGGAAGCAGATATTCGGAAACACTCACAATATGGAAAAGTGTCCGTTATAGGAGATTTAAATGCCAGATGTGGCAAAAAATCTGATGTTATAGAAAAAGTACATTCCTGTTATTGATAAAGATTCACAACTTGAAAATATTGATATACCCATAAGAAGGAGTATGGACACTATAGTAAATTCGTCTGGTACCCGATTAATTGACATTTGTATCAGTACTGACCTAAAAATTATAAATGGTAGATTCGGGTCAGATGCGGGTGTTGGTCAATACACATTTATGACCAATAACGGTAATAGTGTGATAGATTATGTCTTTTTATCATGTGACCTCTTTCGATATGTTAAAATTTTACGGTACATGATATGAATTCGTTGTCACCAACATGCCCGATAAGTATTGAGTTTTCATTAAAAGTATAAACATACCTGTTACTATAATAACCATGTAAAAATACAGATAAACTGTTATGGAATAATAAAATATGTCTCAAATTTGTACACTGAGGCAATACAAGGGGAGTTATTGAATATTGATACCATTGTAGATAGTATAATTTCACAAAATATTTGTTTAAATCAAGGTATAGAGCAAATATCAAGCATATTATATTGTAAAGGTTCTGACATAGAAAAATAAAGACTAAAAATAATGTTAAATGTAAAAAGGAAAGAAAATTATAAGAGTCCTTGGTATACTAAAGATTGTGAGGATGCTCGCCGTGAACTGAAGCGTGTAAATACTTTGTATAAATATTAACCGCTCAGCTGTAATCGTGAAGCTTATTATTACAAAGCGGAGATTATTGAGATTAGCAAAACGGCGGGCAAAAGCTAAATTTATACTTGAACAGAGAAAAAAATTGAATAGATTAGCTACAGGGCAACCTCAAAAATTTTGGTCTTGAAATAAAAAAATTTAGAAAGAATAATAAAAAGGGCGTGTATTTCAAAAGAAGATTTTTATAACCATTTTAAATCTTTATATGCTATGAAAATGTATATATGATGATCATGTTAGAAGAAGATATATCTCGAAATAATAATGATATTAATATCAAAGAACTTTGATAAAGATTTTACTGTAAGATGAAATTATAAAAAGCAATATCAGCACTTAAAGTAGGTAAAAGTTTGAGGAGAAGATAATTTGATTGCAGAAATGTTTATAGAATTGTAAATATATTCTTGCACTTCTTTATGTAAGCTTTTCAATTTTTATTTTCTCCTCCGGGGATATCCGGAGACCTGGGCAAAGGTATTATTATTCCTTTTTTCCCAAAAAAAGGTTAAATTTTAAATTTAAAGTAAAAAAATTATCGGGGAATAACTTGAAAAAGGTTTAATTTTTTTAAAACTTTTTTTAAAAATTTTTCTTGACCACGTATAGTAAAATTTGGGGTGACTGCCCAAAAAATATTACTGTATCAATTTGGATTTTGAACCGGTTTAAAACAACTTTTAGATTTTGTCTTTGTATTTAAAATCCATCATTAAAAAATAAATTTAAAAATAAAAAAAAAAGGTTTTTATTCAGCATTTTTTGATTTTTTAAAAGGGATTTTGACCTTTTCCCACAGAAATGGGTTTTTGGGATAAAAAGATAACTTTTTGGGTTTTTTTGTAAAATTATCAAAAAATTTCAAGTTTTATAATAGTGTTAAATTTTGTGTTCGAGCTTCTGGGTCACTAACTGATTATTTGATAGCTATATGGGCGTTAAACAGGGAGAACCCCTTTCTCCTCTTCGTATTTATATTTTTCGTCAATGATATGAATGATTTTATGGGAGAATGAAGCAATTGATTGTTTTTTTACTCTAGATATTGCAGGATATTTTTGTTATTATTTGCCGATGATACTGTTTTATTTTCTTATTCACAGGAAGGTTTACAATTACTTCTTAAACAAATTGAACCAATACTGTACTGAATGGGGACTTACTGTTTAATGTTGATAAGACTGTCACAATGGTTTTTTAAAACCGGTAACAGGAATGATAATGTTGAGTTCTTTTATAATAATGAAAAAATTAAGGTTGTACAAAAAATTTACAATTTATGGGTGTCACATTATCAGCAAATCGGAAGCTACTATCAACTCAAAAGGCATTGTCCCATCAAGCGACAAAGGCATTGTATTCACTGAATTCTCGTTTTTTGATGTAGTTAATCTTGATGTTACTGAAAAAAGTTAAACTTTTTGAATCAATGGTTTTACCAATATTGAATTATGGGTGTGAAATCTGGGGTTTTCATAAATAGCCCAGACATAGAGGCGTTTATCTTAAGTTCCTAAACAGATTTTAGGAGTTCGTCAACAAACAACAAATATTTGCCGTTTATGGAGAATTGGGTAAATTTTCCATTATCAGTCATTCGTAATATCAGAATAATAAAATTTTGGTCTAGAATTAGGAAAACCCCAGGTACACTTAAGTAGTATAAAATTATGTATTTAAAAAGACCAGAATGATAATTTAGTCAATGCCTGGACATTAATGTTAAAACGTTTGTTAAATTCGCTTGGTTTACAATATTTGTGGGATCCAAAACTTAGTATTAAATATTTCTCAATTAAATAGTATTATTACAACGTATTAAAGATCAAAATATGCAAAATTGGTATGCTGAACTGCATGTATCTAGAAAATTAGAAGTTTATAAAGAAATTAAAAACTGATTTTGGTTATGAAAAAATATCTTGAAGTATTATAACAAATGATAAACATAGAAAATCCCTTTCATATTTAGATGTTCGGCTCATAGATTAGCTATAGAGGAAGGTCGCGTTCAGAAATATAGATAGAAACAATAGATTATGCTGTGAAATGTAATATGAAAGTGGTTGAAAATGAGTATCATCTGTTATTTGATATGTCCATATTATTCTGATTTAAGAGCACTTTTATTTTACCAAGATACTATTATACTTGGCCAAATATAAACAAATTTAAAAGTTATAATGACTGCTTCTTCTAAAAACGTTATTATTAAAATTAGCTAAATATATTCACTTATCATTTGAAAAAAAATCTGTCTAGTTTCTGTTTAATATGTTTTTTCTTTATTTACAAACAATATTAATCTGAAAATCAATGTTGTTTTTTGTGTTTCACTGTTATTTGCCTGTAATTATATAGCTATGTTAAATCCATCACCATACTTTTCTGTACTTAAATATTATGTATGATTTGTACATGCATTTATTACAAAATATGTATTTGTATATGCAATGTTTTATGTTAAATTATAAACCGCCATTCATATAACTTGGCGATGAACGTGTAAAATGTTTATGCCAATAAACAATTTGACTTGACTTGACATGATTCGATATTACATATTTGTATATAGCAGATACTAACATGTTCTAGAACAAAATATCATTTATCACTATATAAATGTTCATTCTATGTCGCATAGAACAATATCAACATTTGTTTTTAAACAACACTTTATAACAATATACAAATGATGCATTTCTATTGTTAACGTCAACATTTGAAAAAATAGAAAAAGTGCATTTGTAGATCTAATCGCTTTAAATTTATAGAGTATATGTAATTATATATCATTCATATTGGTATTCTATTTGCGCACATAAATGCATTCGTTTGCATGAATTTATATGATAGAGACAATTATTTAATTTTAACCATGAAATATGGTGCTATATCAGTCAAATATATTTCATATTTTTTAAAAATAAATATGAAATATAAATATGAAAGTGGGCGGAGTCAAACCTCATATTTATTTTCAGGGACTTCTTTCGCCATTTTGTTTGACAAATCTGATAAATACAAAACAACTTTTTGTTGAATTTTGCTTTAAAAACTATCTAGAATGATAGAAAATGGTCTAACTAAGAAAATAAATCCGAACACCAATATCTTTAATTCAGTTATTAACGCTGTACAGACGTTTAAACAGTTGTTTACGTGACGTCATAATGTAGCGCCAAATATCGCGTGCAAAACAAGTAATAATAATATTACTGCGCGCTGTACAATTGTAGCTGCGTAGCAAGCAAGGGGGTTCGTAACCATTTTTCTTTGATAATGAAATTAAATAAAAAGGTTATTTTTTCGTTTTTCGTGAAATATGGTATATATTTTCACTCAAATGATGAAATGCCACATATTTTCACTCGCCGTCCCGGCTCGTGAAAATATGTGGCATTTGATCATGTTTCGTGAAAATATATTCCATATTTCACTCAAACGAAAAAATATTCTCTTATTATTTAAGTAAGCCAATAATTATAATTTTACCAGGGAGCGTACTAATAAAAAAGAAAACCAATCAAATCAGAAACATCGATCAATAATTATATAAACATGTTTCCTAATATAAACAATATTGTTACTTTTTATAAGTACTAGTTTACGTAACGTGACGTTTCTGCAAAAGAAGAAACAGATTGGCTTCATTATTACACAACACAAAAACGTGACTGATATTTTATTTCCAGCGTCAAATATATATTATGTATTTACAGTAAGAACGTCAAAAACATTGTAGGTTTGTTTGTTTCATTTTACGCCTTTTTCAACAGTATTTCAGTCATATAGGCGACATTGTAGGTGCAAAATGTGAAATTGATAATGTTTGTAATATTCATATTAAAAAGATATCGGTAGATATAGATTCGTCTCAGATGCATTGTGTAGTTCCAAGAATTGTAACTGTAGAAGTCGCAAAATATACTATTGCTCTATCACGTCATCACGTGGTCGTGTTTGTTGGCAAGATTAAACCTTGAAATAAACTTTCATATTCTTTCATAAATAAATTGAAATTCCGAAGCAATTTTGGATATGTCATAAATAACGTAACGAATGACGCACATACATTGTTATATTTAGCACTGAAAATATTTACTTTCAATTGTAAAATTGCTCAAGACTGAATTAATCTGCAAACAAAATACGTTTTATTCAACTAACCTAATTGGCAAACACATTCACGAACATGTGATATTTGCGGTTGATTTTAATTGTAAAAGTGGTTCTGCTTTGACAGGACTGATGACGTAATGCTAAAAAATCATATTATATCATATTGATATTTTGTGTATTTACTATTTGTCATGTTTCAGTAAATTCTCTTTCATAATCATAATAAATCATTTTTAAGAATAAATGTTCACCGTTGCAAAGACATTGTCATTCTAGGTTTTATCAATATAAGTTATTACACCTACGACAGCCAAGACGGCATTATATCTTGTTTAATTTGTTTCCTATGTTTTTGGTGCATTGAAATGCAATACACTCAGGTAGCAGCCAGTTTATGTGAAGAAGAGATAAAAATAATAATAAGTCAGATGAATAGAATTTTTTTAGACGACATTGGATTATCATTATTAAACTATTATTATAATTATAATAATAATTATTATTATAATTATTATTATTATTATTATTATTATTATTATTATTATTGTACCTCATATCATTTATTAAAGAGACATTATGCTCTTATTTTCAAAAGAATGACTGTCAAAATGGTGTTTGGCCAACAGTTGATATTGGAAAATGCTTAAGAAATTTTTTTTATATCTGCCTAAAATTTAAAAAGACTGCCCCACTCTTTTTATAAACTAAGCATTATAGGTAAATTCTAATGGATATTTACAGAAATTTCGTTTGGATCTGTGCGTTATTTATTGTTTATGCGAACTTAATTATTAAATTAAAAGGAATTATGGCTTTTTGTTCTTCACCCGTTCACTCACTATATAACGTTGGATGGGCATAATGTCACTTCAACTGTTTTCAGCTACATGTATATAACCTTACTGAAGAGGGTCATTATTATTATACCTTTCTTTACTAATGACATGGTAAAAGGATGGCTATTTCTGTAATATTTCTTTATATTTCCTTGGAGAAATTGAATAAACCGCTCAAAATCTTTCAATTATATTCAGTCTTTGCATAATTGCAATTTATTATTTCTAAATATATAAAATTATTCATTTCAGTTACTATTTACAAACTACTTTAACTCTTTAAAAATAGCCATAAAGGTTAACTAAGTATAAGGCAGAAGTTACATGATTAATTGAATTGTGAAGTAGTCTGTTTACTTTTTAAATGAAATTATAAATTATTTCTTTTTGCTTCGTCTTGCCTACCATAAATAAGTGTGGCCTAAATTGAACATTTTTCTTTTCAATACTACTTATTTTCTCCCTCACTTCGTTCGTCCGAAAACAAATAATTTCTTTCCTAAACCATATAATCCAAACCAAGAAAATAAGAAAACTCAGTTAAGGTTCTATAGATTGGGGTTTACTACAGCTCATATATGAACATTTTTACGGTAAAACATCACACAATATAATTTCATATCAAAGGAACGCCTTAATTAATACATAGCATTCCAATATATAAATACTTCTGTAATAGCAACAATGTTGATTCTAATTAAACTAAAACATACTTCATCTGATGAATTTGAAATCAATGGATCAATACTGTGAAATGGGACTTTTTTTATTCCTGCCAAAAAATTTTTTTACAGAACTAAAAACAACCATTTTAAAAATAATTATTCGGAAACACAGGTTAATCATATGCTGCGAGCCGGCTGCCCCAACCCCAACTCTTATAATTATCATTATTATTTTTTTATTATTATTTATTGTTTAAAAGGGGGATGTTGGTAGAATCCAAAGCTCTGGCAAGCGAACAGGCTCTCTCTGCCTCCTGCTTTCCGAATATTCTTTTTATATTAAATAATTACTTAACAACAACAACAACAACAACAACAACATAAACTTTATTAAGCTCAAGCCATGATAACAAGCATGTGAGCATACAGCGAATAATACAAACAAAATACCTTGTGATGTCACGTGACAGATTGTTTGCTTAACGGGGTTGACAATAGTGATAGTTAGGTACTCCATTTTTTTTTTTTTGAAAAGGACTATAAATTCTTGTCTGGGAATGTTTGTTCCATTTTCGGATATTGGGTGGCTGAAACTAATTTAATAATCTACACTTTTTAATAGTTATTTGAATTTTGAACACTATTAACACCATTTCAACAATTGGATAAAACTTTAAGAAAAATAAATCAATTTGACAAATCATCCCGATACAACTATTGATCAGTCACATTGTAAAATCCAGTCTTTGTCAAATAACTTGAAATATTCATTTATAAAACATTCTATTAATATATATATATATAATTCATAGGAAGGTTTCCTTTTAAGTGGGAGTTAACCGGTATCAACTGTCTCCGGATGAATATACAATTAATAAAATAAAAGAAATTTGGTGAACCGTGCGTACTGTGTAGTAAACCTCGAATGATTTAAAACCGCAAAAAAAACTAATGAAAATCTCGTGCCCTCTTGCATTATTCTACCCAAATATAAACCAAACACCAAAAAGATTAAAAAGTACCAATTTGAAAAAGAAAAGAGAAATATGTGTTGATTTTCTTGTTGTTGATTATTTTGTGTTTTGTTGTGTTTTTTCTTTAGAATATAAATCATGTAAGTACAAAAGCACTTTTGAACAAAACATGTTAAAACGAATAATTATCCTTCAATTAATTTGGAAATATCTTCTGATTATGTACTCTATTTAAAGCAAAGTTTTAAACGACAATACAAAGTATACGTGTCAATGTAATATAAAGTATAAAATTATAATCAATTCAGAAATTTTAATTCACAAAAATATAACATATATATGCATGTTTATGCCCATTTATAAGAACAGGTCGTGTGTCTTTGATAAGGACTAGTTACCATATCGTTATAAAAAGTAATACGGCTTTACACATGTTTAATATTCGACGTAAAAAAAATGATTCGATATCCACATGACTTCATAGGTGCTGATACCTCAGATTTCAATTATGTTTCGATAATTTGATTATCACATTCAAATTGTCAACAAACGTATTGTTGCATAATTAGCTTTTCACGGCTTAGAATAAATTTGTTGTCACACTGGTCAAATACCGACATCGCCTATAAACCTTGAGATTAACTACCTTGCATTACAATCATATGGTTAATTTGTATAGTCATTAGTTTGTTTAGACTAAGGCAATATTCCTGCAGGATAATAATGACATTTAATTGGTATTTTCTTCATGAAAAATGGAAGTTTCCTAATTGCAATTGATCAGTGTCATTCAGAAGTTTGATCATTATGCATACAAGTTGACCCATATTTATTTGCAAACAATGCTCATTGAAAACTCATATGTCCCACTTCCGTTGTGATCATTGCTTTACATACAATACGGTTTAAGTCCCTCATACAATTCATAGGAAGGTTTCTGTTTAAGCGGGAGTTAACCGGTATAAAATGTATTGCGATTATTTTAGAGAATTTTATGCAACAAAACACGCCTTTTACCTTGTAAAGAAATTATCACCGGGAAAAGGATTTCTTTGAGGGGTCCATTGCCTTAAAAATGAGACTTTGCTTTTTTCGGGGTTTACGTGTGTCCAATGCATTGATAACCCTCAGAAACTTTACGGTACTTTTTAGAATGTTAAGGCACATGTATTCACATTTTGTATTAAAGGTTGAAATTCAGTATTCCTATTCGAATTAATTTGAATGCGCAGAAGGCTTAAAACAAGGATAAGTAATGTCCCCTTTTCTGTTTTCATTATTTATAAATGACCTAGCTTTTTTTACAACAGCATGCTAGCGACTTAACCTTAGATAACTTTTCTTTTATTCTGATTTCCTTTGCAGACAACATTGTTATTTTCGGTGAAAGTAACTCTGATTTACAAAACTGTCTGGATTTGTTATATACATAGATTATGACAAATGGGGCCTCAAAATGAAAATCGTTGTTTTTATAAAAAGTGGTCCTGTTAAACAAAATATGAACATTTGATATACATAGCAAATAAAAGAAATAAAAGAAATACTGGACATTTTTAATTATCTTTGGGTCGTTTTTAATAAAACCGGTGTTTTTAACACAGAAACATTGCAATGGCTGGTAAACATCATAACGTTGTTTATTTTATGAAACATACAATAAAGGCAACTATGCATTTTTCCTGCTACTCTTACCTATGATAGGTACGAAAACATTTGTATATCTTTATAAGATGTCAAATCTTCTAGAAGTAATGTCGGTATGTGTGGTCAATTGTGACGTAACACGCTTAATATCAACAATGTATGCATTGTAAAATTCAAGTGAAAAATGGTTTTGCCTACAAATATGTTATTAAATATATTATTACGAGGTACTACGAATATTTTTGTTCATGTAATCTAAAACAAACTGGGCACATCAAGATAACAAAAATTCAAGTTGATATGGCTTTTATTGTGTTTATTTAAATTTTTGTTTGAATGTTTTAAGTGTTATGAAAATAATTATTTGGGAATTTATATATCTAATGTTTGTCATCAGAGTTGCTTATATTGATCTGATTCAATCTATTGACGAGTGCTAGGCTTTGTCAATACATGGCCAAATAATATGTTGAACACAGAACAATATGATGGATACAATGTAGCACCACATGACTTTAATAATAGAAATATTTCCAGTTGGAATACTAGCACGCAATTGTTTAGTTAACGCTATTTTCTGTAAGGGTTATTTTTTTCTTATTTTATGTCATATTCATATACTTGTATACGACTATGAAAACAAACATTTCTGATCATAGTTTATAAATTTCCATTAAATAACTGTTTATATACAAAATATTTTTCACACATAGGAATTTTCGATGTACAACAATGATGCCCATGTTCTGAACAACTTATGACCAACAAAACAAAACAAATCTTCAAAGTTCGAGTATAACATTATGTTCAAATAAATTTAATTACAACTCTAAAATATGTAACATTAATGATTACCATTCAACCAAAATAATCATCACAGAATGGCACCATTTGACTCTTGTAGATTTCATATTTATGTGTGATCCTAACACTGAAACAAACACAGGTCAAAATACAGGAGATAGGGATCTCTATGAAAATGGTTGCAAAAATGACATTCATTCTATAATAATTTACATTTTTTGTATACATAAACGTTATACACTCCGAGAGTGTCTTCTAAAAAGCTACTTTATTTTTATCAATTAATATAGCAATATATTGCAGTAGAGAAAATCAGTAGAGTCAGTATAATTATCCTGATAAAGTGTGACTACGCTTTTTGTCACAAGTGAACTAGAAAATGCTGTGTCATTGAAGAAGGTATTGTTCGAGTTGTTAAACTGTTAATTGACTTATCCGAAAGAGTTCCAATATACGCAGTTACAAGATTTAGCTCAAACCGGTATGCATAACGTATTCCACTTTTGAATAATCACAACGTACAAGTTAAAGTTTAATCTATATAGAAACATTAATTTAACGTGTTATTAAGAAGCCAAATCGTTACAAAGTTTTCACGGTTCAAATTTATTTCAGTTCCATCTAATTCTAATGTTCCATACCTACACTATTTTGTAGTTAGAGTAAGCCTGTTACTAAATTATGACATATATTGATGGGCATTTATATTTATATTGCTTGCAATTTTATGATTGTGTAGGCGGGGAAAAGTGAGGGAGGGTGTACACAGATTTGTAAATACATTTCATATGTCTGCTATTTTCATGAAATTAGTTAATTTCATAACTTCTGAGGTATAATTCCTTTCCAAGATTTTAATACGTCGCAACAGCAGTTGTCAAGTGCCGTGTGGCAAATGTAAAATGTTGCTCTGTATTTCACTTCGGTGTTGTGATATTTGTCTGGTCCTTCGGGATCATTGATTCCAGCACATTAAATGTAATTCCTCATTAACAGAACCAAGCCGAGCCAGCAATTTCCATGTACTTTATTCGTTTTATTGCTCTCCAGGGCAACTTTTTCCAGGTTTTGAATGTTTTGTCATATTAAGGCTTGCATTGTAATGCATCGTTATATACCCGCTTTTTGAATGCACATTTATATGCAATTTTGAGGGACTGTTTTTTTATTTTGTTAAACTATCACAATAGAATTTGAAGAGGATATACTGGAGTCACATTGTCCCATTGTTGATCCCTGTCAAAGGTTTTTTTTGTCCATAGTAAATAAGGTAAACAAGAGAAATAAGAGCATTAATTAACAGCTCTTTTCTATACATGATGTTATGGAATTTTCGAATTACGTTTTAGCAGTCTTCGAGGATTTTTCTTTTTTTTTCAAATTTTTACTCATTGTTTCATAGCTTTTTTGTTCAAAATATAATTTTGTTCTAATTCTATGTCTTTGCATGTAACACAAAACAAATATTTTTCTGTACAAATACTTTCTGTCACAAAATACAATCAGTCATAATAAATATTCTGACAGCTTAAGTATCAGTGGGCCCGCAATAAAGTTTGACATTTGTAAATCACACCATGGTATCTAAAGCCTTTTCCCTTATTATAAGAAGACGTACAACCAACTAGTTTTTTTATCGACAAATTCTTTATTTTCTT
Organism: Ruditapes philippinarum; assembly: GCF_026571515.1. Classification (NCBI taxonomy): domain Eukaryota; kingdom Metazoa; phylum Mollusca; class Bivalvia; order Venerida; family Veneridae; genus Ruditapes; species Ruditapes philippinarum. The sequence continues at coordinate 101,178 of NW_026856378.1, forward strand.
GTTTTATTGGACCACTTAAATAATCTAGACAATTTGAGTATGTTGAATACATTATTTTCAACTAATCTAAATATGAAATATACGTTGGTTTCTATCTCAAATGACCATCCTTATTAAATACTCCAAAGATGACATTGGTCCACTTGTCTTTGAATATCATGTTTCGAAAGTCATTGTAAAAATCGAAGTAAACAACTCAACACAATGTGTGAAGTACGTCAACATCAATACCAGGTGATGAAATGTGCTTAATCCAAACAACACTAAAAGTAAACATTTATTGAATAAAAATAGAAGTAGACAAAAGTGTTAGAGACACACAGAGAGTACTGGAAAGGTCGGGTTATTGTAACTTGTTATGTTTTGTCAGATAATCTTTATAAACAAATTCCAGTAACTTTTCATGAAAAAGAATAAAAGATGTGAGAAATACACTTGAACGATTTTTTGCTTGGTTGTATTTTACGCAAATTTTAACACATTGTTGGTCATAGCTCGGCGGTGGGTCACCTTAATCAGCTGCCCTGGAAAACTAACCAGTAATTAACAAGTTACTCGCAAGTGACTGACTACTGATAATATGATTTCTGAATCAGTGGTGAGTAATTTAATGTTCAAGACCAATTGCAACAGGAAAATGTCCCTAAATTACAAATACGATGCTTTTCATAAATATTTAGGCAGGTGAACACACCTGGATGGTAACAGTTGAATAACATTTCACCCTAGACGTTCTTTTTTCTTCTTCACCGTATTCAATTCTATCAACTTTAAGCAAAAATAACAAGCCCACTCCCACAGCTGACACTGTTTTTCTCTAAGATATAGTGTACTGGTGATAATTTTGAAGATGGCAAGAAGTATCAACAGTTACTTTTATCAACGTCAGCGTGTTATATATGATTGATTTTGATATTTGTACGTACATAAACATTCAGGAAGTGTGTTATGAATTTATCATAAAATATATTTATCTTAAGAATAGTATTAATTCATATTGCGTGTTTGTGGGTCTTCGCTCTTGCCGGAGAATTTCCTGTGTTAGTTTAAAGCATCTGTATTATTTCTAATGACGTCTGAGAATGAGGAGGATTCAAATGCATTTGGATTTCATTCAGTCAGATCAAAGATTATGCTATTTAACATTTACATATATCATTTAAGGTTTAGACACATATTATACAATTATACACAATCTAGTAATAACAAATAGAAATATAATAAAAACAATCATTGTGTAAGAAAAGCATACAGAATAGAGGATAAAGCTTTGTAGCTTATACTAAGCCTCGCTTCTGTCTGTCATAAGAATCTGCACTGACGATGTAACTTCATTTGAAACATTTATGAACCGGAACAAAATAAATAAACGAAAAGGTAGACCTGGTTTTAAATAAAAAGAAAAACAGATAAAACATACAAAAAAGTACAAAAAGAAAAATGTATTGATTTTTCAAAACATTTTAGCTTAGGTAATTATCAAAGAGAGGAAATAAAGGTAAGGAAAGTCACAGTTTTCACAATTTCTTCTTTCTGGCTTCACGATTCCAACTTTGAAAAGTCATCTTCGTGAATTCACTATTTATCTGCTCGAATTCACGTTCAAAAAATCAAAATCATTAATTTGCAATGTCTCCACCGCTTTCTCGAACTTTATTATCTGGTGTATTCATAAACTGTGTGTATTTAACTGCATTATTATTAAAGATTGACTGAATTTCTTTGTAATACTATTTTATCCCCGTAGATGTGTAAATATGAATGTAATACACTAGTATGTATGTTATTCTTCTTCACATCTTTCCAAGAGTTTATTTTGTTGTTAATAAATGTCATTATTCAAGTATCTCTATGACAGGTCACTCATATCAATATCATTGTTCTTAGAGGTTACATAATATATTATTATGTACTATGTATTACGTACGTAATGTATTGTAAGCTAACAAAAGTAATTAATTACTATCAATATCAAAAAACTACACTATAATAATATAATATAAGAATATATTCAGTCTTCGAAAGGTAAAACAAAAGTATCGTCATTAACAAACATTACTTGTTATCTATAAATGAATCACCATTTGAGCACTTGTTTATCTGTGTTCCCAGGGGACACTAGAATATTCTAAATCAGCCTCATTTTTTATCCTCATTCGTGACTGATAAATGAATGATTTTCTTTCATTGGACATACCCTTGTGTTTGTGCGTGCGCTATTTATGCACTTTCAGTAACCACACAACACATGAGCAATAGAAATAGCACACACCTAATGATAAAAATAGCCATGTATTTTTTTGAAAGATGAACAACATTTAATGGTACACTAAAATGATTTAATTCTTACCTTCGTTGTACATGTCTTTATGAAAGAAGGCTGCTTTAATTGGAGTGTGCATATCTCATAAACACAATAAAACTAATTCTTTTATAACTTCATGAATTGTTAAAATGATATATACATTTATTTCATACTATTGTCTCATGTTTCAGTTGTCTCTCAACGCTGATTCAGATATAAGTAGTCGGTCACTTGCAGAAAACTTGGTAAGTTGGTAAGTACTGGTAGGTTATCCAGAAATGCTAGTAAGGTGGATCGACTGCCGAAATATGATCGACTTTGTGTTAAACTCCGCGTTGTAAACTTTATTGTCTTGTGTTGAATGGTGCCTTGGACAAAAAGAAAACTGTGAGACTGAACTATATTCAAGTTTTATTGAACAACGACAATTTAAACATTATGAAATCATTCAGACGACTCTGTCTGAAAAAGTCAGCATTCTTATCGTATTTCATTTTCACTCAATACTTTAAGCCTATGAATTAATGACTTTTTAACAATAACCAAGATATTTCACATACTGGGAATACTTAATACATAACACAAATGAATGTCTAATAAAATATGTGTAAATAAAGAAAATGTCAATAAAATATTTCTATATCAAAGGCAAATATTGGAAAGTATATGAAACATCAGGCTGGTTACTCAAAGCAAGGAACACTTATCATTTAGTTGTCAGAAAAAGAGAAATATATATTTGTATCGAAGTCTCAATCAAAAGCCATTTTCTGATTCATTTAACATGGATAACAAAGCAACTAATGTAACTAAATGGTACTTATTTTCTAAAACAAAAAGAATATTTAAAGTAACTTTCATGATCATGAACAAAGATGTTTAGTACTGTAACTTATTGCTAATCTTTTGCTCCACCAATAGATAAATACCGCTCATGCTTATAAGTACCAAATCAACCCAATTTGTATAAAACATGTTTACCTTCAAATAAATCTAAACGACAATTTGTGTAGATTTGTCAGACATTCTAAGTCACTCGAACTTGAATCGGTAAATTTAAAAAAGGTGGTTGTTTGTGGTAACGTGTTCATCATAAACTATAATTAAACTCCCATACATATGACATTTGACTTTTGCCAGGCCTTATACCAGCCAAATAAATAATTACACAGAATTTGTAAGTCAAAAACCTTTACAATTATCAGCCAGAGTGCTGGGCTATTGAGTAATGATTATAAATATTCCTTATTTTATTTATACTTATCTAAAACTGCATGAATTAATTAATTATACTGAAAAATGCCGATACCTCTTTGAACTGTCACTTGCACGTAAATATTCCAATAAATATCTGAAACGGTTATGTTCATATTTCATTCTGGACAAAACCGTTTATCATTTTAGGGAGAATTTGAAAATAATAACTAACAGAATAGCGAACAATTTCGATCATGAACAGGTGTCTTATATTCAATTAAGTTTATTCATTGTTGATTAAATATATCAGTTTTATTGCATTTCAAACTTTATTTCCAGACATATAGGCATGCAAATGCACAATTGGAATAAACATACTATAATATAATTGATACATAAGCAGAGCTAATTTGTTACTTTATGTGATGTTGAATTTTTGCATTTGTTTTGATTACTGTTCAAATATTTCAACTGTTTCAAAGACTGCAGGAATATTCTGTTTAGTGTAAAATATAGTCATATTTCTTATTTCTTTCTTATTTAATAACATAAACGGCTAACTGTAACACATGGACTAACAGAACTCATCCTTCTAGAAGACGTAAAGAATAAACAAACAAATGAACAGATTGAAACAGAAGCATTACTTGATTCACTATAAACTACATTTGACTAAAATCAAACAGTTTTGTAACGTTTTTTTTCTGTTAAGTTCTTCTGATCACCTTAATTTGAATTAATATTCAATTTTATGTACATGTATTTTGTAAGCAAATATATCGTTTACGCGTCATTATTTACATCATCTAAATATTTCCATATTTTTATCAAACGCGTTTTTTTAAATAATTGAAAATAAAACTGAATTTTTACTACATGTATAATCCAAGGTAGAAATCGAATCATTTATATTATATCATTATTTGATCTGCAAATCTCATTGATCCAAACGGTAGTCAACAGAACTTTTTATAGAATCATATTAACTGGGTGTAGTATCATATTCACTGGCTGAATAGAATTTTTCCAGTCTTAAAATAGATTTAAACTCATATTCAATGACCACATATCGTAAACTGTTAATTACGCGTAATACAATAAAAAAACATAGAACAAAAATTGTTGCGTTTTGTTCTTTATGGTATATTTCTCAATTAAAATATCATTACTTTACTATTATTATTAAAAGTTACACCGCAACGAAGAGAGTAAACGCGAATTACTTTCAACGAAACAGGCAAAAGTTGTTCATGTATAAGGTTGTACTTTATGTGATTTATAAAAAAAATTCTTTTAGCCTTTTCATATAATAAAACAATTATTGACTAGTGTGCCATTGAATAATATACAATTATTGACTAGTGAGCAATTGAATATGATGTGATATTCACCGGCAGATGACATATTGACCGAAGCGATAGCCGAGGTCAATATGACATTCTGCCGGCGAATATCAAATCATATCCAATGGCTCAAAGGTCAATAATTGTTTTATTATATGAATAGGCTAAGAATTTAAAAAAGACAAAAAATGGAGAGAAATAAGAATCCCCAAAGAAAGCCCAACACGGCAAAATTGAAAATGTTGCAGAATCGGTTTGATAGAGCCTGTTCATGGACGGTACTGTAAAGTGCAAACTACCGTCCAAAACACACACATAATAAGTACAACCTTACATACATGTACAAATTTTGCCTCGTTGAAGCGCGGGAAAAAAGACGCACGTACTAGGCGTGCAACGACTACTTGAACGCTGCGCATTCAAAAGCAATTCAAGTTTATACCCATCATTGCGTTGTAGCCTTTAAGTATAATAGTAAAGTAATGATATTTTAATCGAGAAATATGCCATAAAGAACAAAACGCAACAATTATTTTTTAACAGACACGCGTAATTAATAATCTACGGTGTATGATCATTGAATATGAGTCTCAATCTATTTTTAGACTGGGAAAATCCAATTCAGCCAGTGAATATGATACTACACCCAGTGAATATGATTCTATAAAAAGTTCCGTTGACTACTATTTGGACAAATGAGATTTCAGCTATATTTAGATCATATAATAAATTATATTATATTATATTATATCATACAATTATTGACTTAGTGAGCCATTGAATATGATGTGATATTCACCGGCAGATGACATATTAATCGCCGAGGTCAATATGACTTTCTGCCGGTGAATATCACATCATATTCAATGGTTCACTAGTCAATAATTGTTTTATTATATGAATAGGCTAAGAAATTAATAAAATCACAAAAGTACAACCTTAGAATTATACATGTACAAATTAATTTTGCCTCGTTGAAGCGCGGGAAACAAGACGCACGTGTAAGGCGTGCAACGACTACGCGAACGCTGCGGATACAGAAATAATTCAAGTTTATACTCATTATTATACAATTATTGACTAGTGAGCCATTGAATATGATGTGATATTCACCGGCAGATGACATATTGACCGAGGCAATAGCCGAGGTCAATATGACTTTCTGCCGGTGAATATCACACCATATTTAATGGCACACTAGTCAATAATTGTTTTATTATATGAAAAGGCTATAAAAAAAATTAAAAATCACAGAAAGTACAACCTTATACATGTACAACTTTTGTCTGTTTTGTTGAAGCGCGGGAAAAAAGACGCACTTGGAAGGCGTGCAACAACTACGCTAACGTTGCGCATACAAAAGTAATTCAAGTTTATACTCATCATTGCGGTGTAACGGTAAAGTAATGATATTTTAATCAAGAAATATACTATAAAGAACAAAACGCAAAACAATTATGTTTTTGATAATCACACGTAATTAACAGTCTACGATATATGGTCAATGAATATGAGTCTCAATTTCTTTTTAGACTGTGAAAATCCAATGTAGCCAGTGAATATGATACTACACCCAGTGAATATGATTGTATAAAAGTTCTGTTGACTACTGTTTGGACTAATGAGATTGCAGCTATATTTTCATCATATAATAAAATATAATATAATATGATGTGATATTGTCATATTCGCCTCGGTCAATATGACGTCTGCCGGTGAATATCACATCATATTCAAAGATATGGCTTTATATATTTTGATATAATAATAACAATGGCAGATATACTTACTTACATTTTATCACAATGTGCCGTTGTATTCATGATGAAAGAAGACGGACGTCCTTCATAACAGCATTCAAGACTGGAATTCTCTTTTTACTCGTAGCTGTCGATCTCATAGTGAATTGTTCATTTCTTATTAATTGATTAATCAAAATAAAACGTGTTCTTACATTGTAAAGTTTGTGTGTTTTGAATTTTACAATTTTCTTGTCTTCATGCTTTTTGTTATGGTAATTGTTATCATCCGTGATATATGTGAATACTACACGTTTTATAACTTTAAAAGAATATAAGTGTAGAATAAATAGGTTCTTACTTATACCTAAATAAATTTCATGCCAGGTTTCAATACACTACTGTAACAAAAGAAAATAAATAATTTAGTAGCACACTGCATATAAAAGACAAACATATGTCCCTATCTAACACTAAAGTGCGGGTAAAAACGACATTAAGTCAAGATGTAACAGCCAAGAGGTATTTGTAAATAATAATAGAACTGAATAATTGATAGTCTTGTTAATTAAATTAATTCCAAGATGCGTTAATAGCATGTTAACATCAGAATAAACGTCCCGTAAGAAATAATTTCAACACAGCTTCAAGGTAAGGTACAGGATGCAAAGTTTCATATTACATTATGTCTTGTATTTTGTTTCTGAAATGTTGACCTATATTGTTTACCCCAGATACATGTATATATGTACAATAATAGATCTTTTGAAGTAACACCTGAAAAGGCTTATAGATGCATCGTGTTAAAAAATGCTTGAATAGAACAATCTTAATGCCTTTGAAAAATAGACAAACAGGGAATCTTTAAAAAAAAACCCAAACTACAAAATTGAAACTGGTTCACGTTCGTTACAGGAAAATGCAAGCTGTCTTTTATGCCCCTAACACCAGCTTGAGCTGAATTCAAAATTTAAACGCGAAGATAGTGAAATTTTGAATTTATAAACCTTTGCAGATGTTCGCAGATTCGGTGTGACACGTAAGTTCCATTCCATAAAAAGGCAGCGTATCGCCCGATATAGAAAAAATATGTGTGCCTAAACAAGAAACTAAATAAAATAGACATTGGAAAGGGTCGGAGGCTATGAAGTCTGCATATCACAGACAAGACGCCAACATGCAAATTTAAAAAAGCAGGCACTATGTCAATTTCCTGAACATTCATCTTATGTTGCTCTTTTGCATTAATACAGTTATGGTTATTACGTATTTTGTATGGACGTCAGATTGAAAATACTACTTTGTTAACATTTTGCTACTCTTGCACAAAGACGTTTCTTATCAATGATTAATGTCAATCTTTAAATATCTCTACGACAAATTTCATAGTGCACAAAATACATATTTACGAATGCTATGATCTTGCATAATAAATATACTTTATTCATTGCGGGATAACAAAAGTCATTAATTACTATTACTATAATTATTATAATTCTAATATTACATTGTTTTCAGGTTAGTGATGTTATATCTTCCTAGTTTTTAATATGGTTAAATTGTAATTGTTTTGTAAAATGTTGTTATAAATAAAATGGTAATTAATCTTTGGAAATACGTAGAATACAATACCCTAAATATTGATAGACCTGTACTGTATACATGTATGTCTTTTCTTGTTATTTGTTTGCGTGTTTTATGTTTAGGAAGACAGGAATGCATCATCGCATTTCGTCACTGTTCTCATTTTGTGTAGACGTTTATCTATATTATATAATATAATAAATTATCTATGATAAAATTATATTGTTTTCAGTTTCTTACACCAATTAGAATCCATGAAACTACCAAATATTTAAACGAAGGGCCTGAGCTAGCTAATGACCGGCGAAGCAGCCCTACGTTAATAACAAAAACAAGAGTATCGTCAATTACAAAAACTACATGTTACCTTTATATGTATCACCCTATGAACACTTGTTTTGAAACTTACAGTATCTGTATTCAAATTATATACTTAAGTGTTATTTTATATATTAATAATAATAATACAATCACATTTAATACATGGACACATTTAACTTTGAAACTTTGAAAAGTTCTAAATCAGCTTGAGACTTTATCCTCATTTGTGACTGATAATCATAATTGAACCACTTTCTTTCATTTCGACATACCATTGTTTTAGTGTGTGGGCTATTCATGCAGACTTGGTAACCAAACATTACATGAGCAACAGAAATAGCTTACAACTAATGATAAAAAATAGAATTATTACATTGTCCGTGTCACAATGTTGAAAGATGAGCTACACATTTAATGATAACAGCCAAAAGATGATTTTATTTATTTCCATTCTTACAAAGTTCTTACATTCGTTCTTATTTGATACTTTACGGGTATGAATTAATTACCTATAATAGTATCCAAATTCATTCACATGTCATGAAGAAATAACTGTCTAATACTCGTAGTATGATATATTTTAATTAATAAATTGTCAAGAAAAATATATTATATTTAGGCAGCAAATAATCAAAGACAAATGTTGGAAACACACGAAACATCAAGTTGGTTACTCAAAGCAAGGAAAATTAATCATTTAGATGTCAGGAAAGGAGCAATTGATATATTTATCGATGTCTCAATTAAAAGCCTTTTTCTGTTTCATTTGTCATGGATAACCACCAAACCAACAACCAAAAAAGACATCAAAAGGTTATAATTGAACAGAATAATTAATGCATATAACTGCGTGCATGTAGTTATCAAAATACAAAAATGATGTTTACTGTCTACTTGATTTCCCTTGGTATTCATCCAGCTTCTAGTACGATAGGAAAGGCACGAATAACGTCTTGAATGGCTTTTTGTTGATTTTTGCAAGCCCTTTCCTCGTTGTGTATTTATAAGAGATCTGTTCCAACTATACACGTCAATTCAACCACATTTGATAAATGCCTTCAAGCCAACTGATGTTAGGGGTCGTCCGTGGCCGAGTGGTTAAGGTCGTTGACTTCAAACCACTTGCCCCTCACCGCTGTGGGTTCGAATCCCGACAGGGACTTTGGGTTCTTTCATGTGAGGAAGCTATGCAGCTAGCTTACGGAACGTCGGTAGTTCTGCTCAGGTACCCGTTCGTGCCTGAAATAATGCACGGTAGGGCACCTGAGGTCTTCCTCCACCAGTAAAGCTGGAACGTCGCCAAATGACCTATACTGTGTCGGTGTGACGTAAAACCCAATCACACAAACAAACAAACAAACAAACAACTGATGTTCAAAGCCAACGACAATTACGATATTACATAGTTTTTGTAGAACGACACGGACTCAGGGCGTTATGGTGGCTAATATAATGACCCAAAAGGCACATCATGCCTCAGAAATCCATATTATGTTAACTTTTTAGAAATGTCAACCAACATGTGTTTAATTATGTCTTCATAATTGATTTAGAGCATATTTGGTATTTAACAATTTCAGAAATGTACGATGAATGCGCAGTTATGTTGCGTAAAGGTAGCAAAATGTAAACAAAGTAGAATTTGACTTCCATAAAAAATAATCATCTGTATGATTTTGCCCATTGCCAACAGGGCAAAATTAGTAAAGGATAGTTAATCTATGAGTCAAATGAGTATTTCTATTGGCAAAACGGAAAGATATCAAAAATAGCATTTTTACGCAATAGAACGATAGGTTTTCTGCGGCTCAATGGACCTTAAAAACAAGAAATAAGAAAAGAAATGTCCCGAAATAAAGGAAAGATAACACTTTGTAATAAGTTTCTATTTTACAAAGACAAGTGACAAAGTAAACGTTGTAGCTTCTGTTTTAGAGTAACACCAACAAAATGCAAGGCCTTTGATTATAAGCTGAGCACGGAAATAGTAAAAAACACGTTAATTTCGTATTTGAATTGAGAGATTTACCATTCTTTTTCGCCTTCATGTATATAATTAACTTTGAAATTGAAGCATTTTAATGAACTTTACTTGAAATAAGTTATTTTCATATATTGAAGATATTGCAAAGATATTTTCCAATAAATAAATACGTTATCAAAATGTATTACACAATATAGATGTATTTAGAATCATATAAGATATAATCAGAATTTAGATTGTTAAGTATTTAAAGCTTCTTGTAATATTATGATATGCTTTTTTATCTACCGAATATAGGTAAGTTTTAAGATTCTTATACATAAAAGGAGAAACATGTTATCTGTTGGTCATTAACATGCATTTTTGATTTCATGTTGTTAAGGATCCGTCATCTTTTAAACATATTTTCTGGTAGTTGACTGGCCAAGAGAAATTTTAAGCTTGGCCATAAAAGGCAATGACATGAAGAAAGATGAAGCATTTTAATGATTAATTGTTTTTGGTTATGCAGCAAGGTTGGTCTATGAACAATTATCGAGCAAGGGTAATATTCATGTATCATTGATATCACATTATTTATTCAATTCATGTGTTATAGAAATAATTGCTGCAGATTTTAAAATATACAAAGTCACCGATTATAAACCTTTTATGCCCGAAGGTACAAAGTAGTTTAGATCCAGAATTATTGTAAATACATAAAAGTACATAAAAATCAACTTTCGCTGATTTAAATATTTGTACATAATTCACTGTGGAACAAAAAAATAATAAGACATATTTTAGGTAAAACTGAGATTTCTCATCTTCAGATTTGTGTCATACATTTTAATTAGCTAAAAGTCTACATGATACCCACAGACAGAAGCATTGAATGAGAATGCGTCATTAACAGTTACTATGTGCAGGGAAGTTTATTAATTATTCAAGTCCATAGTAAAAAAAGTGTTATATAGCTACAGTTAATAAACTTTAAAACGAGAGAGGAGAGAGTTATAAACAGTCATCCGTGAAAATAATTTGAATTATAACTAATGATCTACACCTCATGATCTACATATTTTTAAGCCAGGATCATGAACAAAGCTTTTTAGCAACACTATGTTAACAATTTGCTCTATAAATAAATAAACCAATTGATATAAAATGAGCATACATTCAAATTAATCTGCTTGACAATTTGTAGTGATTTATCAAAGATTCAAAGAGACTCTGAATGGAATTCTTATAAACTGCATGGGTGTGTGGCAACGTTTCCGTCATATACTCTTATTAACCCCCATACTAATAGCATTTTACTTTCGCCAGGCTTAGTAATAACCATACAAGTAATAACATATCATTTGTTAAGACATTTGAGGTCAATGACCTTTACAATTCTCAGATAGAGTGCTAGATTATTGATGTCTGATTCTGATTTTATCTATACTTATTTTACAATTGATGAAGTATTCGAATAGCTCACAAAATAGATTTTCCATTCAAGAGCATGTATTCCCTGTTCAATATTGCCTTGAATGAGGCTAAAAGGTCTCATAGAATTGTTTGTCATCATTGCCTTCACAACAATTGTTAATCAATTAATCAAACAAACAGTTAGGTTTAACATCTTGCATATAAAAATGTCAGTAATGCAATGCATTAGAATATAGTGTCTACTTTTACATATTAAGATACATACTCTGTAAAATGATACCTGGGGCAAAAATAATTCTTGGTTCCCTGACACCGCTAAATATCTTTTTAAGTTTTGTCAATTTTTCAATATGGACAAAACCGTTCATTTTTATTAAAAAGAACTGAATGAATAACGAACACTTAAGAAACCTATTGAAAGAAGAATTAAAAATAAACTAGTAATATTTGCTTAATAATTAATGTTCTTATATACAATAGCTTTACTGCATATGTTTTACCTTGTTTTTACAATTATTATAATTTGTTCTTATTATTTTTAAATAACACCCCACACACACACACACAAAGAAAAATGGCAAGTTAAGACTTTTTTTAATGAAGTTTACAAAATATCATCTCTTGATGTTTTGTAAGCCAATTAATGTTAACGTTTGCTTAAAGTTCATTAGTCGAAGGAAACTTATATGATGTGTACGATATTTTATTACTGGCTATATCTTAAGACAAGGGTTGCTGTGAGTGGAAGAGATTTACAAAAAAATAATCTTACAGCAATACAATATGCAACATGTTCTTGTATGATAGATGTGTTATTGAACTACATATCTGTAAACAATCAATTTATATACTTAAGTGTTATTTTATATATGAATAATAATAATACAATCACATTTAATACATGGACAAATTTAACACCCTTGAACAAAAGGCTCAGAAGAATAGAAGTAAATATTGCGTCAATGCTGTGGACATATCTACTAAATTATTATCAAATTATTTGAAGAGTAAATGTGATATTAAGAGTTATGACTTTTAGTTTTAAACTGGTTGCACACAGTAAGGAATACTTAATGTGTTTATTTTTAAAACACAACACATTTGTCATTAGAATATTATGATTTTAAAAATAGTAATACATTTAATCTATTTCCCTTATAAAGAATATTTGCCATTATGTTTGTCGCAACTTCCACCAGTAATTGGACCAGAGCCTATCCAAATTGTTTGTGTTATAAATATCAATGAATTTACATATCTTTTTAAGGTGCTTAATTGACTTATTATTAATTTCATTTTAAATCATATTTGATATGTTTTAACATTTTCACAATTTAATACCTTGAAATAATAGGTTTAAAACATATGATAAGCTTAGAGGGTCTAACAGTAGTTTGAAAATAAAGATGATTTTTTGCAACGTCTGTGGATAAAGTTTTGTGGAACAGTAATCATCAAAATGATTCGTTTTTATTCAAGTAACACAGAGTATAAAAAGGCTTGCGTGTTTGTTATTCGTGTATACGCTGATAGGGGTATCAAGGGAAATAAACTTGAAACCTGATATTATACAACAACTTCGTCATGGCATATTGTATCAATATGTGCAAAGTAAAATTTCAATAATTCTTTTTGAATAAAACATACAAATATATTTGGTGATGATTTTTCTATTCATGACACTAGCATATGATTTAAACCAAGATATAATTCATCTTTTGCTCAGGAACGTTAAATGATAACTGTCCTACTGTGCTGCTGCCTATTTTATTAGACGCCGCTTGCATTTGTCCATACAGCAATGGGAAAAATTTTAGACTTGATTTTGTGTTGTTTTTTGTGTGTTTTAACAAAATCACACTGTTCTCAAATTTTCTATAAAAATAGCTTTTCTGATGTACAACATGTCACGGAGCTTAAAGGGATTTGAATAAACGTCTAACTGAAATGATAATGCCATGTTTGAATATCATATTCTTTTTATCATTATCTAATTTTATCTACATAATAAATAACTTGCCAATGAGCCAGTTAATAGTCTATTGAAAGAGATAACGACTGAGGCAGTGTCACTTACTTCATTTGCTCCGCCTCTTTGAAGTTCGACTCCGCCTTAAATTGTCGCAAAAATTAAAAATGATGCTCTGTATGCTAGCATTTAGTCTTCGTTGACGGGACAGAAGGGAACAACTACAACTTTGATCAATATCACTTGTCGAATCATTAAATGACAAGTCACAAAGCCTAAACTACGCCCATTATCAGAGAGACGGTTCTTCCGCAACCGTAAACTTGTTACGCTACGGCCAGTTACGGCCATCACTGCAGAACAGTTCGTCCTAAAAATCATTCGAACATTATGCAATTCGTACCAATATTTAAATGGATATATTCTCGGCGCATATTGTCTTGAATTCATTTTAAGTATACAAATCATTTCAATTTTACTTGTTATCCAATTTATATTGCTTCGACCAGACGCATACAGAAAGCTTTTTATTGAAAAATAGTTGCTTTTGCCACATAATTTGAATACATTTAAAAGGACTTGGGTTAAAGCATGACTTTAGTGATTTTCATGGTGCATTAAGAGGATTTATATTGATTCTAGTACAACATTGATGTTATCATTAAAATGACTTAAACAGTAAACAATGAAATAAAATAGTTACTCATTAGAAATAAATTAATGTCACTTTAATAGTAACAATCTTTATCTTTTAGTTTCGGAGAAAGTATATGATAAGAAAAAATAAATTGTGCAATATTGGTTTATCACGTTTGACCGATGGTGAACCTTTGACTTGTCCGGAAGCGTTGACGTATCACTCTTATTGTACCATCTTCCACCCTTTTTATGCTATTTAAAAGCCATTTAAGGTACAAGTAGCAGTTCTAAATGATCTAAACGGAACAAAATGGCTTGCCCTTTATCAGAGACAAGTAGTGTAGTCGTGCGTGGACACATTATGATTGGAAATTCCATTTTAACTCCTACAAATGCCATTTGTCTATTTCAAGGTTCATCGGCAGTCAAAACGGCCACTCCTAGGATACTGATAATGTCATAAACGGCTACAGAACTTTACAAATATTAAATGATCATTTTATTAATAATTTTTATTGGCTTTATTTTTTTTTGCTGTGCTGACTTGCTCACAAGATTCCGGTCGAAAGAATAATAATGAAAGAATGCGGAATGACTATTTTACCATACATAAACTCAATGTCAGTTACTGATTTATTGAAATTTGTTAAATCGTTTTTTAAACAATTCTCTATTTTATATTTTACATGGAGACGCTTTGTATTAACGCATAATAAGAAATATAATGCTTTACTAACTAAGGTTAACTGTTATTACTCTTTTTGCTGCATTTTTCTTGACTTATATTGAAAATTAAAATATTGTTTGTTTTTTTCTTGAAAAAAAAACTTGTTTGTTTTGTGACCCACACATGAAAAAGTAACATTTTGAATTTAAAGTCATAGTCAGTTAATAAGTTACCCATCAGATAATTTAATTTAGTTTTAATTTTTGAGTTACTTAATTTTTTTATATTCTTGAACAAATAGGAAGAAATTAATTTTAAAATTAAATTGAAGAAGTAAATGTCATCTGAACATATATTTTTAAAAGCATAGTATTTATCGTCATTAAAGGAAAGCCATCTCGATGCGAAATTTCATTTTAAACTTGTTTTGATTGAGATTCTTTTAACAGAAGTTCAGCCAGTTGAAATGGTAAGTTCGATAGTATATATATTATGATATGATAACAAATTGTCTTGCTTATTTTCAAAGAAAACAAAATTTAATAATGTTAGAAAGTTTTACTTTATAGTAAAACAAGTCATATTGATGGATTACAACAGTTTCTTTTTATTGTGTAAAAAACTTGGTAGAATTTCATTAAGTTGGATTCGCGGCACAGTAAAACATCAGATATGCTTTATTTTTGTTTGAATCATAATTATGCTAGTGTCATGAATAGAACAATCATCAACAAATATATTAATAAAGGAAATTTGAAAAATATGTTTGCACATGTTGATACAATGTGCCATAACGAGGTTTGTATAATGTTAAGTGTCAAAACTATTTCCCTTGATACCCCTTTCAGCGTATACACGAATAGCAAACACGCAAGCCTTTTTTATACTCATGTGTCATTGAATAAAAATGAATCATTTTTAATATCATACCATTCTAATGACAATGTATGTGTTTTAACAATAAATTAATTAAACATTAATTACTGTGTGCAAGCAATTAAAGACTTAAAGTAATAATTCTTAATATCACTTTTACTCTTACATTAACTCTTACTTTAATTTGATAATATTTAAATTTATAGATATGTCTACAGGTCTTGGCACAATATCTTATATTTTATACTTCTAATGTTTTTAATGTGTTCCTTGTCATCATTGTACATATTGAATTTATTTCTGTTTAATTATATAAAATTAATTCATATATAAAATAACACCTAAGAATATAATTTGATTGTTTACAGGAAAGTAGTTCTATAACACATCTATCATACATAAACATGTTGCATATTGTATTGCTGACGGAAATGTACCATTGAAACACACATAACTACAGAACATGTGAAACTGAAAGAATTAATCATTTATTCAGCATTTTATCCATATAAAGAAACAGAATAAATTCCCATCTAATTAATTATTCAAAACCCAACGTTTTACAGTTGTAGGCTATAGGTAGCCAAAAGATATTTGTAAATAGTAACTGAAATGAATAATTGATATATCTGAAAGCCATAAAATGTTCAAAAACCGAGAACATAAACAGGTATTTGTGTATTCTGTGGAACTAAAAGTAGATATAAGGGCAAAAATGCAATCTTCTATTATGTTAAAAGTTAAAAGTAGAAGAACTCAAATGGCCAAGAGTACCAGTGGGCAGAAAGATAAGACTGTCGACAGTTTTGAAAAAAAAATCAACAAACAATGAATGAAGCGAACTTATCAATACAATGGATCAGTCCTGCTATTTATTTAAACATACATTACGGTAATTCTCCTCTAACCTGTATTTAAATAGGTCAATGATTGGCTTATAAAGACGTTGTTTGTTTGTTATTTTTGTTTTAGAATCTCATCTACTCGTTGACGCACAACAACCCTTTCCTAAAAATATAGATAAATAACATATCTGACAAGTGAATTGCCACATAATATCGTTTTGATTGTAAAGGGTGAATTACTTATATAGGTATAACAATAGTATGACATTGATGTTTGCACTCAAATGACACGTGATGTTAATAATGAAATAAAGGTGAAATTTAATTTGCACGAAATATTATCATATTAACCAGACAAATGCAATACATGTCGAATAGTAATTACAAAAGAAATCAAACAACATTTCTTTATGTTAAAATATAAGATCATTTTTATAACAAAAAGCAACTCCAAATATCACTATGGAACTGAGCAATGCCTACAATGTTGTCCTGTTTTTCATAGCAACGTAAATGGTTAACATTTTTGTGACGGCCAACATTGTGAGACTTAAATTTTTTAAGCTATAAATGAATTGTTTAGTTGGCCATCATACATGTTTACATACATTATTCACTTATTTGAGAAATGTATTTGTACTAATCATTTGCTTGTACTCATGTTTTTCAGAAATATCTGAAATGCAGATGAAACTTCTTAATATGTAAACTATACGCTTATATTCACGCAGAAAACACCGAAATATGATATTTAAAAACATTATTAGTCTTCAAAAATAGTCTAAATTTGCCTACTGCCAATTTCACATTCTGTCATAAGAATATCATGCCCAACAAAGACGAGCTGTATTCGGTTTGTACTGAGAAAATGTAACGCTATAATTTATGTTGTTGTAGAAGAAACAGAAATCAGTTATGGGTGCAAGAATCTTTTGATGATTTAAATATTAAGCAATCCAGTTAAATTAAGCTATTGTCCAAGTCATGCATGTTATTTTAAAAGTTAGGTCTGTTATTTCAACCTATTCACCATTCCACCTGTAAAATAATTGCAAGGTAAAAACTTTTATGTTCGCAAGGAAATGTTTATTTTTTTTTTTTCTCTACAACATTATCATATTTCTGACCCCGGTGTGTTACTTGGTTTCAGAAAGAAAAGGTCTAATGCTGTACATATATATGTAAAAACAATCAATAAAAAAAATCGCCCCAGGTAACATCTAATACAGTATGACTCTAATATAAAAGTTATATATTTTAATTAATTTTAATTAATTAATTAATTAAGGTTGATAAGGTTATGATGAGAGAAGAGTCTTTGGGACCTTTCAGCTTGATCTGTGGCAAGATTGGATACTTAAAACTATCTATTGTGTCAGCTAATCGAATACGTCGTTAAGTATAAATAAATATAGATTAAATGGAATCATTTATCAATAATGGGCGGTAATTGTAAAGGTCTTTGGCCTCCAATGTTCTTAACAAATTCTATGTTATTACTGGTTTTGCTTATATTAAGCCTGGCGAACCCTATTTGTATGGGGGTTTTAATTAGAGTTTATGATGGACACGTTGCCACACACCCATGCAGCTTATACGAAATCCATTTAGAGTCAGGAATGGTTGAGACAAATTTCCAAAATAGCCTTTTAAGTTAATTTGAAGGTATACTGGTTTTATATAAAGAGGCTTTCTCTATTGATGGAGTAAATGGGTAAAATAGAAATAATTATAATCTTTGTTCATGATCATATAATTTGTATAAAACCATGCATATGCTTTTATTAGAAAATAAGTACATGTACCGATTTAATTCATAACAAAATACTATATCAGAGTAGCAACAATATAAATTATAGTAAACCAAAAATGTTATATGCAAGTAATTTTGTATTTGCAGTATTGAACATAATCTAATAAACAAAATGCATGCTGTGCTTAAAAATAATATTCTTTTGAAACATTTGCCCATTTTGTTACGTACGTCACTGTCAATGTCAATGACATATTTAAATTTTTAAGGTTGGTATTAAAAATGAACATACGAGTATGAATGTATAAATGAAGATAGATATAAACTTTTATTACTTTTTTTAGATCATTAGTTATAATTAAAATATATTTTACTGGTGACTGTTAAAGCTCTCTCCTCTCTCGTTTTAAAGTCTGACTATATAACAACTTAAATAATTAATAAACTTCCCTGCACATAGTAACTGTTAATGAAACATTCTGATTCAATGCCCCTGTCTGTGGGTATCATTTAGACTTTTAGTTAATTAAAATGTATGGCACAAACCAATTGTAATAGTCTGAAGATGTAAAATCTTAGTTTAGACTTATTGTTATTTTTTGTTTTTGTCCCGCAATGAATTACGAATCAGCGAAAGTTCATTTTTATTTATAATAAAATAGTTCTTGATCCAAACGACAAAATGAGTATAAAAACATTACTTTGTATAAGCATATGCATGGTTTTATACAAATTATATGATCATGAACAAAGATGATAATTATTTCTATTTTACCCATTTACTCCATCAATAGAGAAAGCCTCTTTATATAAAACCAGTATACCTTCAAATTAATAAAAACCTCATAATTGGTGAAGTGGTATAATATTTCAAAATCTGCCAACAGTTAACTTTTTAGCACATGAACAATTTGATATCAATCTTTTAAAGACATTGGACATGAATATTACCATAGCTATACACAATCTTGCTGTTTAGCCAAACTCAATGTAACGCCAAACATTAAATGCTTCAACTGCCTTTTTATGGACATACCTTAACTTTCTCCCTTGTCTATCAACAACCAGAAAATGTAACTAGAATTTGAACTAACCTTTACAATATGAAATCAAGGTGCATTTTAATGACCAGCAGGTTGTTTTCCTTTTTTGTATAACCATGTTAAAAATTTTCATATACGGTAGAAAACTAAAAAAGATCATAATTTAAGAAGACGTTTTAAATACTATGCAGCTCTCAATTTTGAATATGTGTTATATGGTTATATATACATGTATATTGTGTAATACATTATGATAACGCATTTAATTTTCGTAAAATATATTTGCAATATCTTTAAATCTCTTCAAATTCAAAATTAAATTATAAACATGATAGAGTAAATATGTTGAAAATCTGACTATTTAAGTGATGAATTAAACATTCATTTGCAAATCCGTAAAAAGATTATTGCACGTACCGATCTATTTGACATTAGTATATGATGAATATTAAATGGACCTGTATTTTACTATCTCCGTGCAAAGCTTATAAGTAAAAGCCTTGCATTTTTGTAGCTCTAACATTAAAAACAAAGTACAACAACAGAAGCTACAAACATACTTTGTCAATGTCGTAAAGTTTGTTAAATAGGAATTTACCAATTTGAAACATTTTAAAGACTATCCACATTTGTTAAACCGATATATAATTTGATAATAAAATGTATTATCTTTACTTTATTTCGGGATATTTTGTTTCTTATTTTATGTTTATAAGGTCAAAAAATTTATGCCTCAGAAATGCTATCATTCTATTGCTAGAAAATTTGCTATTTTTGGTATTTGGTTACAGTTTTCAAAAGAAATATTCATTTACCACAAAGATGAACTATCCTTTACTTCTTTTGCTCTGTTGGCAATGTGCATGCTAATAGTGAACAAGTTAAATGTTGATGTTGCACATCAAAGACGCCGCCAAATGATGTGAACAGTCAATCAACATTGAAAATCATTCTCTATTAAAGTTTAATATCCGAAGCACAAATCATTTTTTTCTCAATGTAACATTAAATTATATTTCACTTGTGAACAACACCAATATTTTCACCTACAGTAAGCAACTTGTGAAAATATTACGTGTGGTGTTCAATATATGAAACAATATGTGAAACATATTTGTTTTTACATGCAAAACTATCAATTATCCTCTATATAACTTTTAAATAATTCATTAAGTGATAACTTTATTTCATTGTGTTAATGAGATATGTGCACTCCTCATTTAAAAAACTAATGAAGCCTTCTTTTAGATAAACATGTATACCTAAGGCTAGAATGAAAATAAATAGAATCATCTTTTGGTTGTTATCATATATTTAAATGTGTAGCCCATCTTTTAAAAATTGTGAGAAGGCCAATGTAATGAATCTATTTTTATCATCAGCTTTAAGCTATATCTGTTGCTCTGGCGTTGTTTGATTACTGAGACTGCATAAATAGCCCACGCACTAAAACAAAGGTATGTCGAAATGAAAGAAATCATTCAATTATGGCTATCAGTCACGAATCAGAATAAAGACTGAAGCTGATTTAGAATTGTTCAAAGTCCCATTGGAATAAAGATACTGTAAGTTTCAAAACAAGTATTCATATGGTGATACATATATAGGTAATATTTAGTTATTGTAATTGACGATACTCTTGTTTTTCCTCTCGAAAAATGTGAAGATTCATTATTACACTGTATTCGTGACAATAATAGTTACTAATGATTTTTGTTATCCCGCAATAAAAGTACATTTACTCTGCAAGATCTTAGCCTTCGATAATATATAGTTTTTGTGCACTATGATATGAAATAGAGTGACCCGTCGTAGAGGTATTTAAAGAATGACATCTATCATTGATAGGAGACGTCTTTGTGCAAAAAGTAGCAAAATGTAAACAAAATAGTATTTTCAATTTGACGTCCATACTAAATACTTAATAACCATAACTGTATTAATGCCAAAGATTAATATAAGAAGATGAATGTCCAGGAAATTGGCATGGTGCCTGTTTTTTAACTTTGTCTGTTGACGTCTTGTACATGATATGCGGACTTTTAGCCTCCGAACCACTTTCCAATTTCTATTTTGTGTAGAATCACCCATTGTTTTCTCGTTAAGGCATATATATTTTCTATTTCAGGCGATGCTCCGCCTTTTTATGGAATGGATCATTGAAGGTCCTGCGAACAACTGAGAATGTTTATACATTCCAAATTTCACTGTCTTTGCGTTTTAATAGAGAATAACAGAATCCCTAAAGAAAGTCCAACACAACAAAATTGAAAATGTTGCAGGCTCGGTTTGATTGAGCCTGTTCATGGACGGTACTGGAAAGTGCAAGTTACCATCCACGCCCCCTAGCACCGGCTTAAGCAGAATTCAACATTTAACACGAAAATGGTGAAATTTTGAATTTAGAAACATCCGCAGATATGTTCATACGGCGGTTGTCATGGAACCTTCAATGTGACACAGTAGTGCCATTCCATGAAAAGCGGCGTATGGCCCCCAAGTAAAAGAATGCTTTCGCCATAAACGAGAAAACAATGGGCGGAACTAAAAAAAATGGAATTTAGAAAGGGGATCTGAGGTTATGAAGCCTGCATATCACAGATAAGACGTCAAAAGACAAATTTAAAAAGCAGGCAACATATCCTAAGGATGATTATACAGTATTCAAGTAGGAATATTGGAACCACCCAAGTAAAAAATGGCCAAAAAGAAGAAACTTAAAGTACCACATAACATGTATACACAACAATAATGTCGTGCTCAACGACAGTGTTAGGGGGCATGGACGACAGCTGGCACTTTCCTATACCGTACATGAACATGCGCAGTCAAATCGAACCTGGCAAATGTTCAATTTTGTCGTGTGTGCATTTGTTCAAAGATTCCGTGTTTGTCTATTTTTCAAAGGCATAAAGATTTTCCTATTAAAGATTTTTTTTCAAACACGATGCATGTATTAGCCTTTTCAGTTGTTGCTTCAAATGATCTTACATTGGTCATATATACATGTATATGGGGTAAACTATATAGGTCAACATTTCAAAAATACAAGACATAATGTAAAATGAGACTTTGCATCCTGTACCTTACCTTGAACCTGTGTTGAAATTATTTCTTAAGGGACGTTTATTCTGATGTTAACATATCATTAACGCATTTTGAAATAATTTAATTAACAAGACAATCAATTATTTAGTTCTATCATTATTTACAAATACCTCTTAGCTGTTACATCTTGCCGTAATGTCGTTTTTACCCGCTCTTTAGTAATAGATAGGGACATAGGTTTATCTTATATATATAGTGTGCTACTAAATTATTTATTATCTTTTGTAGTGTATTGAAACCTGGCATGAAATATATTTAGTAATTAGTAAGCACCTATTTATTCTATTTTTTGTATTATTTTAAGGTTATAAAACGTACAGTATGCACATATATCAGGGATGATAACAATTAATTTTATTTTGATCAATGAATAAATCAAAAATTTGTCATACACTAAAAGATAGACAGCTAAGACGAGAATTCCAGTCTTTAATGCCGTTAAAACAGTTATCTCACTCGTTCCCCGTCTAAGAAAGGATAAATTCTTTTATTCCATGTGTTAAAGTCAGCCGTTTATAATATTTTTAAATGAAAAAGAAATTTAAGCCATGACTCTGTTTTTCACATTAAATTGAATAATGTGATCTGAACAAAGGTGTTTAATAGTACAGTGAGCATCCTCATAAAACGGAATGCGTTTTGTAAGCGGATATTCTTTTATTAGATGTTTGGTCAGATGAAAAGATAAGTTCTGTGTATATTTATTTTATAATTCGAAAGAACTACCTTTAAAAAGTGATGTCATTTTGAAATTACCAGCAATCTTCATCTTCAGACATTGCAAAGATCTTTATAACTTTTATTTTCTATAAGCTTATCATATGTTATTAACCCATTATTACAATATTTGCCACTCAAGGAAGATATTCATTTCTGAGGCATAATGTGCCTTTAATAAACATATTTGACGAATGATATTTTGAAAAATGTAAATAAAAAGACTTCCTGCGTTTTGCTAATGTTAACAATCAATTTTAGAAATTAAAAGAAAATAACATATTATTTCCAGACAATCAGATAGGGGGATTTGGCTTTAAAAAGCAGATTTGACCAAAAATAGGGGGATTGTCTTTTATTCAAGCGCGTGTAAATCAATCGTAATAATAAATATTGTTATTTTCAGAATTTATTTCATGATAAAAATTTGTACATCTACAACAATCATTCAATATTTCAATATTTTAATAATGATAATTAATAACAGCTAAAACCAATTAACATTACTTTTCAATCTGGAACCAACAGTCATTAGATCTGGCAGTATAAAGCTGGGCCAAACTGTACATCTGTGATACCCGACCAGGCTCTGTATTTTGATATTCAAATCTATTTCTGTTCCAATTACAAAACAGAGCCAGCAATTAAAGAGTCTTTAACATTTTCAATCTTAATGATCAAATGAGATTGTCATTCGTGGCATATAATTTTCTGTAAACTGCAAAATAAATTCAAAAGCACATAAAACACTTGCATATATCTTTTACTCAAGTTTCATAGCACTGTCCACTACTTTTCACTAATTTTCACTATTCAGTTCAGCCATATGCGTGTATTTCAATTTGAACAGTTTCTACTGTTTCTCACTGATTCCACTAAAGGTACATAGTCAACACAGGTGTGGTATTCATTGAACTTTACACTCATTAAACTATGAATAGTTTCAGATGAAAGTCTATGTCTTGAGTCAGTTTGGATTTTTCTAAGGATACTGAAACGTTCAGGGTCAGCATTTGAATGGGGAATTGTTAAACATGCCAAGGCTACACCACCTAGCACACCAAACTGCTTCTGGGCTCTTACAGGAAGAGTTCTGTTTTTCATGTTTACCCAGAATGACTGAAGGTATGCCTCTGTTACCTCCTCCATTTTTTCTTCATCAGGTACTTCTGATACAATAGCCTCACGACAGGGGAAAGTGACTCCATAGGTGTTACATTGTACTCTTCTGCTTCTTCTTGAAGCTTATCAATGTCTTTGTCAGGAAGGGCCCTCTTCCCTGGCTGCACCACTAAAGTAAACAAATAAAGTATGTCAAGCACATTTGTATATATTTATTGCCTGTTGTAATCATTTCATTTAGATAAATTATAAAACAAGAATTGTTAATTTAAATCCATCTTGAATAGAGTATTCTAGAAAGACTTATCATATTTTATTCAAACTGGCTATATAAAAAAATATTGTTTTGTTTACGCCTTGTCTCTGGTCTCTGTGTTAAGGAAGAACAAGGTCTTTAGTATGTCATCTTTGAAAGGGAATTTCCTCACCAGAGTAATGTAAAATAGACGCACATGCCAATAAAATTTGGCTGTGGTTTCTTGGGGTATGGTGTACTTATTGTCCTTGATGTACTCTCTTGTCCTTAAACCTATGGCAATACTGTCTTTTGGATGCTGCACCTCTTCATTTCGAAAGAAATGGTAGTAACGTCCCTTGCTGCTATGATAGTCTGCGAGGTAACAAACTTTCCTAGGAGCTTCCTCATAAGGCGTTGCATCTCTGTGTGAAAATGACTAACCATAGGAGCTCCAGCCTGCAAGCCAGAAACATAATATTAACATAATTATGAGTATTTTCTTAGTATAGTCCTCAAACAATTAACAATGCTTGTAAATAAATTTCATTGTTAATCTTGAATTTTACAGGTCAGGCCTATGATAAAGTTATAGTTTAAAACATTTATATCTTTAAAAAGTTTGTCCCTTTAACATATCTACAATTAAATGTTTCTTCATTGATTGTTTACTGTACCTGGAATGTATTATTGAAGTTTGTCATCAAGGGGTTTGTCAGGCTTTCGGCAATGCGTTTTACCCTACCCAGGTTTCTCATTGTCCTCATGTGATTGAAAGTAGCTACGGAGAGATGGCTTTTGCTGTAATACCATCTTTACGTACTTCGCAAGTCTAAGCCAGCGGGTGGCACAGTGTTGGACTATCTTCATTAGCTCTGTGTCAGTCAATTCTTGGAACTCGTCGTAGATTTCCTTCCGCTTGGCACTGAAAAAACATTATGAAATATGCTCAGTCAATGAATGCATTAGCAGATAACCATCAGATTTTAACAAGCCAAATAATATTGAAATTATATCAAGTATAATGATGTAAACATTTGTTTTTTTATTCTGTTTCTGAATAATACAAAATAAATTAAATGTTTAATTTGAAATTCTTTGTGTACCTTTTAAAATGACTTTAATGATGTTAACTAACCTATGGTGAAAGTTGAAGAGGATGTCTATGAGTATCTCATCTACAGTTACTGGAAGAGCCTTTGCAGCTGCCTGGACCCACAGGTTATTGAGATGGCAAACACAGCCCACATTAATGATGTCAGGATTCTTCTCACGGATTAGACTTTTCAGAAGACTTTTGTTGTTCTTAATAATCACATTACAGTTGTCACTACCAAACCCAATGCAGTTAGACCAAGGAATACCTCTGTCTCTTAAAAACAAAAATAATATTAATATGTCATAATAAGTTGCATTACATGATGTAAGTTGCATTGATCAATGCTTTGTGCTTTTAAAGCATGTGCATTAAAAAAGTTAAGACAATAACATAATTCATTTAAAATTGATATTATATCATTATCCATATATAATTTTTTCTTCTTTTAGAGTCCGACTTAAGGCCGGAAGAACACTCACGTTTCATGATCAAAATGCGAATGAATTTGCTTTACTTAATTAAACTTAATTTACACTTTCAACAATCATGAGTCTAGACAGCTGGCACTCGTGTCCACACAGATCTTATGCAAAGCTCAATATATAGGCTTGTGTATTATATTCATGTTTAAAATAACATTTAAAATCAAACAGAAACCTAAATACTGAGTCAATAGCATTGAATAGGTTTTCTTCTGTACCAATGTTGCATACAGGCATGGAAAGGAATTTTGTTGTATCACACTGAATTTGTGGATCAAATATTTTCAGAAGAATTGCTAGGAAGTTGTTGTCTCCCTGGTCATTGCTTTCATCTACCATTATTGAAAATTTCCAATTTTTACAAAAATGACTCACATGATCATCTAGTTCTGGGCCCATAACTCTTTTTATTATATTAGTACATTTCGGAAGCATATTTCTTAGCTATATCAGAGTCCGGAAACATTTTTTTTACTCAAGTTACTGAAATGATCAATCGCTGAAAATGGCACGTTGTGTTTAACCACAAACTTAGCAAACATCAACTCGGCTCTACTGACGGTATCCTGAGGTTGAGTCTTAATATGGAGTTAACTTTCTTATAAGAAACAGTCGATCCAATGTTCATTTTGTGTTTTTCCGTATTGGCATGTTTTAATACGACCGTCTTCCCAGTATGTCCTACATTTATGTCTTATTGGTAGGAACTACAATACGCACGGTGAACACCTTTTTTTTGCTTGAAGTGACCTATGGAAATTCTGTTTTCCAGTTACTTTGATACTTGGAAATATACTTTTTTTCTTTTAGAGTCCGACTTAAGGCCGGAAGAACACTCACCTTTTTATGATTAAAATGCGAATGAAGATTAACGAGTCATTTTGTCTTTTAAGAGAAAAAATAACATCGTAATTATGCATGTTTTCACGCATTGTAATATTGTCTAAAATCCTTCTTGTTTAATAAGATCGCACCTTAACACATTAAATATTATATCAAATGCCCTGCGCCGAAAACAATTAAAACATCAAAACCAATTTAATCCACTGTGACAAACATTCCACTTAAAAAAACACAGAAATGACATATACACGGCCTGTAATGCCTGTAATTACAGGTGTTGCTGTATACACACTTTATCGAGTTTAACTACAGTACTGTCACGCTTTTATTCGGAGGTGTTGTGTACATTGACGTGTAATCTGTTATTAAATCGGTAACATTGATGATTTTTTTCGATTTTTTTAAATCGGCGGATTCGGGGGTTTACTTTAAAAATCGGGTTTTTTCCCCGGCGGGGATATGGCATGTATTATACTATAATAAAAATTTTGTTTCCAAGATACTTAATTGTGAAAATGTGTACTCATCAAATATAATTTAAAATGAAATTAATTATAAGTCAAAAATATAAAAATATATATAATAACTCTTAAGTATAAAATTTGAATTTTTACAGGTAAGTAGTTTTATAATATTCATATTATACACGAACATGTTGCATATTGTTTTTCTGTTAGATATTTAGTAGAGGAAATTTAACCACACATAAGTCCAGAACATGTGTAATTGAAAGAATTAATAATTTATTCAGCAAAAAAAAAACAGAATCAATCACAATCGAATTAACATTTAAAAACCAACGCAATACATGAGCCAAAAGATATTTGTAAATGGTAACTGAACTACAGTAAACTCCGCTTATAACGAACTCGTCGGGACATTCAAAATCTGTTCCTTATATCCGGAGTTCCTTGTAAGCATATAGCTTATTAGTTCCTTGTATCGGGAGTTTTTATAGCAAACAGATTTACACATAACGAACTGATTGTTTACCATCGTCCACCATTTTGAAGAGCATATGTTTAAGAAAAATTAGTCATTTATTTCTCTTTTAGACACAATACCCGAGAGCGTACTTTGTGGAATTTTAAAATCCTTTGCTATTTCACCCTTTCTCAATATCTCATAAAATTTCATATTTTGTTCCTATCTAAGGGCTTTTCGTTTTCTTTCCATGATTAAGAATAAACAAGATTTTCGATTTGTCCTTCCTTTTATATTGAATATCTTCTATTATATTCTAAGGGTTACTTTTACTTATGAAAGACATAGATTTCTTTTCATTTCAATCAAGCGTACTTTGTACTTTTCAATGGATAAGCAAGGAATAGTATGCGTGATTATGTTGAAAATCATAATTATTTTACTCGAGCAAAACTATTAAAGAATAGAAATAATAGAATAAAAGGAATAACCGTTTTATCTTGGTGACAAGAACCCATGCTAAAAATATCCTAATAGAAAACTATTATGTACTGCTATATAAATTCATTTTCACAGATACAACAAACAATAAACGGTACATTCGGCCGAGTTTTAATCAGTGCCAATGAAAACGGAAATGCAGGATTTATTCACGGATAGCCGATATTTTGGAGTTCGTTACAAAAGTGTAATTTTCTGTACTTTTAACTGAATTGGGACTAAAAAATGAGTTCCTTATAAGCGATAATTTCTTATAACCGTGATCGCTATAACCGTATATTTTATTTTAAATAAAGAATGGCAAACTTCGGGTCAAAACTAATTGTTCCTTATAACCGGAAGTTCGCTATAACCGTGTTCGCTATAAGTGAAGTTTACTGTTAATTATTGATATATCTGAAAGCCATAAAATGTTCAAGTACCAAGTTTATATTCGTAGGACTTTGTGTAGTCTATTGAACTTATAGTAGATATAAGGGCAATATTTAACCATTTCTTGTAAAGAGAACTCCATTGACCTGGAGTTCCGGTGGGCACCAAGCTAAGACTGCCGGTACTTCATGACATTGTTGAATAATTGCTGCTAATTATTTTAAAGTTATTTCGGCCATTCCTGATCTAATCAGGAATTAAAAGGGTGA
The DNA here is from genome assembly GCF_026571515.1 of Ruditapes philippinarum. NCBI lineage: Eukaryota > Metazoa > Mollusca > Bivalvia > Venerida > Veneridae > Ruditapes > Ruditapes philippinarum. The sequence goes on from NW_026856378.1 coordinate 130,531, forward strand.
ATGATTAGCTAATAATGAAATAGTTTTTTGTTGTGGCGTTTCTTTTGTAAATCTCTTCCACTCATTATGACTCACAGACACACTTGCCTTAAAATAAAGCTACCAAAACAATGTCAGACAAACAAAATGCGATATAATTGCTTCTTCATTGTAAAGGGAGTAATTAATTGTATTGATATAACATAGAATGACATTGATGTTTGCACTAAATTGACACGTAAAGTTAATAATGAAATAAAAATGAAATTAAATGTGCACGAATTATTGTCTTATATAGCAAATAAACGTAGACAATATATTTAAATGCATTGAAAAACTGAGATATTTACATGCAAATGACATTTTTTGTATGTTAAAATGTATCTGATTAATTAATTAATGTTGTTTAGTTAATGATGACAGGAGATACTATGGGCCAATTTAGCTTCATTTAAGGCAAGATTTGACACAGAAATGGAGTATCTACTTTGTGAGCTAATTGAATACTTCATCAAATGTAAAATAAGTATAGATAAAATCAGAATCAGTCATCAATAATCTAGCACTCTGGCTGATAATCGGAAAGGTCTTTGGCCTCAAATGTTCTGAACAAATTAATGCTATGTAATTACTTTTGTTTGGCTAATATTGCCTGGCGAAAGGCAAATGCTATTTGTATGGGGGTTGAATTAGAGTATATGATGGAAACGTTGCTACACACCCATGCACTGTATACGAATTACATTCAGAGTCTCTCAGAATGTTTGATAAATTTCTACAAATTATCATGTAAATTAATTTGAAGGTATGCCTGTTTTATATCAGTTGGTTTATTTATTGATAGACCAAATAGTTAACATAATGTTACTAAAAATCTTTGTTTATGATCCTGAAAGTTGCTTACATTTTATTGAATTCATATTATACTCATAACCAAAGACGTATATCAGAATAGCAACAATATAAGTATAGTAAACCAAAAAATATTATATGCAAAGTAATTTGTATTTGCAGTAGTAATCATAATCTAATAAACAATGAAAGTGCATGATTTGCTAAATATTTATATTCTTTTGAAACGCTTGCCTATTTTGTTACGTAAGTCACTGTCATTTTTGATGACATATTTAAATTTTTAAGGTTGGTATTGAGATTAACATACGAGTATGAACAAATGAAGATAGATACAAACTTTTATTACTTTTTTAGATCATTAATAATAATAAAATTTGTTTGAAAGCTCTCTCCTCTCTCGTTTTAAAGTCTAATCAACTCTAGTTATATAACAATTTTTTACTATGAACTTGAATAATTAATGAACATTCCTGCACATAGTAACTGTTAATGACGCATTCTGATTCAATGTTTCGGTCTGTGGGTATCATTCAGACTTTAAGCTAATTCAAATGTATAGCTCAAACCAATAACAACAGCCTGCAGACGTGGAATCTCAGTTAAAAATTAAAATAAGTCTGAAATATGTAGATCAGCGAAAGCAGATTTTTATTAAAAATAATTCTGAATGTAAAAGACCAAATGAGCATAAAAACACTACTTTGTACACAGCTCATTCTCGAGGACCTTGTATAATTTAAGATCTACTGGAAATTATTTCTATAACACATGCATTGAATGAACAATTTGATATCAATGATTTATAGATATTGGACATGACTATGACCATTGTTCGTAAACCTTTGCATAGACCAACCTTGCTGCATAACCAAAAACAATTTTATGTGAACCATTAAAATGCTTCATTTTTCTTCATATACATTGTATTGCCTTTTTATGGCCAAGCTTAAAATTTCTATTGGTCAGTCAACTACCAGAAAATCATTTTGAAAGATGACGGAACCTTAACATCATGAAATCAAAATGCATGTTAATGACCAACAGATAAGATTTTTTTCTCCCTTTATTTATAAGAATCTTAAAGCTTACCAATATTCGGTAGATAAAAAAGCAGATCATAATTTAACAAGAAGCTTTTAATACTATGCAACTCTGAATTCTGAATATATTATATATGATTATATATACATGTATATTGTGCAATACATTGTGATAACGTATTTAATTATTGGAAAATATATTTGCAATATCTTAAATATATAAACGAAAACTTATTTCCAGTAATTTAAAAGTTCATTAAAGTGCTTCAATTTCAAATTAATTATAACCATGAAGGCGAAAAAGAATGGTAAATCTCTCAATTTAAATGATGAATTATACACATTCACGTGCAAATCCGTAATACATTGAAAACATGCATTGCACGTACAGGTCTACTTTACATAAGTATCTGATGAAATATAAAATACGTAAATGTGTAATCTATTATCTCCGTATTAAGCTTTCAATCAAAATCTGGTCGGAAGCATTAATCACAACCACATTACATGAACATTGCAGACTCGTAAGCCTTGCATTTTCGTTGGTGCTACACTTAAACAAAGTCCAAAAACAGAAGCTACAATGGATACAGCTACAATGTTGTCTTTGTTAAATATGAACTTATTGCAAAGTATTATCTTTCCTTTATTTCGGGATATTTCTTTTCTTATTTCTTGTTTTTAAGGTCCATTGAGCCTCAGAAAAGCTATCGTTCTATTGCGTAAAAAATGCTATTTCTTATATCTTGTTTCAGTTTTGCCAATAGAAATACTCATTTGACTCATAGATTAACTATCCTTTACTAATTTTGCCCTGTTGGAAATGGGCAAAATCACACAGATGGTTATTTTTATGGAAGTCAAATTCTACTTTGTTTACATTTTGCTACCTTTACGCTACAAAACTGCGCATTCAGCGTACATTTCCGAAATTGTTAAACACCAAATATGCTCTAAATCAATTATGAAGACATAATTAAACACATGTTGGTTGACATTTCTAAAAAGTTAATATAATATGGATTTCTGAGGCATAATGTGCCTTTTGGGTCATTATATTAGCCACCATAACGCCCTGAGTCCGTGTCGTTCTCAGAAAACATATGTTTGTTTGTTTGTTTGGATTTTTTACGGCACGTCAACACATAACTGGCCATATCGTGCCGAATGCTATAATAGGCTTTAAATATTATTTTAAAAAATTGTAAATGACAACAGAAATGAGCCAATTAGATCCTAGAATACAAGTTTATCTCCTTCAAATAATCAATTATGTTTTTTGATGGAATTGTATTAAAAAGTTCTTTGAGTGAATTTACAGAATAAAATCTATTACGGGCCTGTGAAAAATCATGACATTCAAGAAGAAAATGCTTGACAGTAAAATTTTCATTACAACCTACACAGAAAGGGGCATTGTCATTTGTGAGGAGATAAGAGTAGGTAATTTTAGTGTGTCCAATTCGGCATCGAAGAAGAACTGTTTGATCACGGCGGCTTGACAGAGATAGAGATGGTGACATATCAAGAGATGGGTTTATATCGTGAAGTTTATTAAAAACGGCATTGTCCCAATTTGCTTTCCATTCAGCTGATACGAGTTTATTTATAGCCGGTCTAAAATCACAAGCAGGTAACAATAAGTCAGTTTTTTTGAAAATTTAATGATTGTTTAGCTAAAGCATCTACTTTTTCATTTCCTCGTATTCCTACATGGCTTGGAATCCAATATAATTTAACATATTTTGTTTTTAGTATATCATGAAATCGTAAAAGAAGTTTCTTTACCATGATATTGTCAGATTTTTTATTTTTAATGGATATTAAAACAGAAAGCGAGTCAGAAAATATCACAAATTTATCGTGGGTATGCTGTGCTATGTATGACAATGCTAAATCGATAGCTTTTGCTTCAGCAGTAAAAATTGATGCATTATCTGGTAACCTCATACTAGATGTAAAATTATTTTCAAACACAGCCGCACCTACTTTGCAACCTTCTTTTGAACCGTCCGTATAAATATGTATAAAATCTTCATGTTCTTCCTTAATTGCTAGAAACTTCTCTTTGAAATATTCAGGTGAATTTGATGCCTTTTTTATATTTGAAAGGTTAATATTTATTTCCGGGGAATTATAAGTCCAAGGTGGAACATCCTCATCGTCATTTTGAAGGATACTGTCTGGATTAATTTTAAGTTTATCTAAATCATCTTTTAATATCGTAATTATTGTTGACTCTTTATAAATACACAACGAGGAAAGGACATGCAAAAAACAACAAAAAGCCATTCCGGACGTTATTCGTGCCTTTCCTAGCGTACTAGAAGCTAGAGGGATACCAAGGGAAATCAAGTTGACAGTTAACATCATAAAACAAATTTTTGTTTGTATTTTGATAACAACACGCACGCAGTTATATGCATTAATTACTCAGTTCAATTATAACCTATTGATGTCTTTTTGGTTGTTGGTTTGGTTGTTATCCGTGACAAATGAACCAGAAAAAGGCTTTTAATTGAGACATCGATAAATATATCAATTGCTCCTTTCCTGACATCTAAATGATTAATTTTCCTTGCTTTGAGTAACCAACTTGATGTTTCGTGTGTTTCCAACATTTGTCTTTGATTATTTGCTGCCTAAATATAATATATTTTTCTTGACAATTTATTAATTAAAATATATCATACTACCAGTATCAGACATTTATTTCTTCATGGCATGTGAATGAATTTGGATACTATTATAGGTAATTAATTCATACCCGTATCAAATGAGAACGAATGCAAGAATGGAAATAAATAAAATCATCTTTTGGCTATTATCATTAAATGTGTAGTTCATCTTTTAACATTGTGACACGGACAATGTAATAATTTTATTTCTATCGTTAGTTTAAGCTATTTCTGTTGCTCATGTGTTGTTTGGTTCCCAAGACTGCATGAATAGCCCACGCACTAAAACAACGGTATGTCTAAATGAAAGAAAGCGGTTCAGTTATGACTGAGGATAAAGTCTGAAGCTGATTTAGAACTTTCCAAAGTCCCATGAATTACAGGTACTATAAGTTTCAAAACAAGTGTTCATAGGGTGATAGATATATAGGTAACATGTAGTTTTTGTAATTGACGATACTCTTGATTTTGTTATCGAAAAAGGAATATATTCATCATTGAATTGTATTCGTGATAGTAATAGTAATAAATGACTCTTTTTATCCCGCAACAAAATAAACTATATTTATTCTGAAAGATTATAGCATTCGAAAATATGTATTTTTGTGCACTATGAAATTAAATTGAGTGACCCGTCATAGAGATATTTAAAGATTGACATTAATCATTGATAAGAAACGTCTTTGTGCAAAAATAGCAAAATGTAAACAAAGTAGTATTTTCAATTTGACGTCCATACAAAATACTTAATAACCATAACTGTATAATGCCAAAGAGCAACATAAGATGAATGTTCAGTAAATTGACATGGTGCCGGCTTTTTAAATTTGCCTGTTGACGTCTTGTCCGTGATATGCAGACTTCATAGCCTCCTACCCCCTTTCCAATTTCCATTTTATTTAGAATCACCCATTGTTTTCTCGTTTAGGCACACATATGTTTTCTATATCAGCCGATACGCCGCCTTTTTATGGAATGGAACTTACGTGTCACATTGAATCTGCGAACATCTGCGGATGTTTATAAATTCAAAATCTTACTGTCTTCGCGTTTAAATTTTGAATTCAGCTCAAGCCAGTGTTAGGGGCATGGACGACAGCTTGCATTTTCCTGTAACGTATATGAACAGGCGCAGTCAAACCGAACCTGCACCAGTTTCAATTTTGTCGTTTGGGCCTTTTTAAAATTTTTCCCTGTTTGTCTATTTTTCAAAGGCATTAAGATTGCTCTATAAGAAGCACGATGCATCTATAAGCCTTTTCAGTTGTTACTTCAAAAGATCTAACATTGGTCATGTATACATGTATCTGGGTTAAACTATATAGGTCAACATTTCAGAAACAAATACAAGACATAATGTAATATGAAACTTTGCATCCTTTACCTTACCTTGAAGCTGTGTTGAATTTTTTTAGGGGACGTTTATTTTGATGTTAACATACCATTAACGCATCTTGGAATTAATTTAATTAACAAGACTTTCAATTATTCAGTTCTATTATTATTTACAAATACCTCTTGGCTGTTACATCTTGACTTAATGTCGTTTTTACCCGCACTTCATCGAAGATAGGGACATAGGTTTGTCTTTTATATGAAGTGTGCTACTAAATTATTTATTTTTATGAAGTGTATTGAAACCTGGCATGAAATTCATTTAGGTATAAAGAAGAACCTATTTATTGTACACTTATATTTATTAAAGTTATAAAACGTGTTGTATTCACATATATCACGGATGATAACAATTACAATAACAAAAAGAATGAAGACAAAGAAAATTGTAAAATTCAGAACACACAAACTTTACAATGTAAGAACACGTTTCATTTTGATTAATCAATTAATAAGAAATGAACAATGCACTAAGAGATCGACAGCTACGAGTAAAAAGAGAATTCCAGTCTTAAATGCCGTTATGAAACTTTCATCATGAATACAGTGGCACATTGAGATAAAATGTAAGTAAGTAAATCTGCCATTGTTATAATATCAAAATATATAAAGCTTTATCTTTTGCCTTTCGCTTACAAGTTACTGTTTGAGTTTTGTGAAATAAGAATGTTTATGGAGAGACATGTAATATTGTCGCCTCGGTCAATAATACTTTCTGCTGGTGAATATCACATCATATTCAATGGCACACTAGTTAATAACTGTTTTATTATATGGAAAGGCTAAAAGATTTTTTTTAAATAATCACAGAAAGTACAACCTTATACATGGACAACTTTTGCCTGTTTCGTTGAAGCGCGGGAAAAAGACGCACGTGAGAGGCGTGCAACAACTTTGCGAACGCTGCGCATACAAAAGTTATTCGCATTTACACTCATCATTGCGGTGTAACTTTTAACAATAATAGTAAAATAATGATATTTTTTAATTGAGAAATATACCATGAAGAACAAAACGCAACAATTATTGTTCTATGTTTTTATTGTATTACGCGTAATTAACAGTTTACGATATGTGGTCATTGAATATGAGTCTAAATCTATTTTTAGACTGGAAAAATCCTATTCAGCCAGTGAAAATGATACTACACCCAGTGAATATGATTCTATAAAAAGTTCTGTTGACTACCATTTGGACCAATGAGATTGCAGCTAATATAATTATATAATATAAATGATTCGATTTCTACCCCGGATTTTGAAATTATTCATGTAGTAAAATTCGGTTTTGTGTTCAATTATTTAAAAAACGCGTTTGATAAAAATATGGAATATTGTAGATGATATGATGTAAATAATGACGCATAAACCAAATACATGTACATGAAATTGAATATTAATTCAAATTAAGGTAATCAGAAGAACTTAAAAGAAAAAAAACGATACAAAACTGTTTGATTTTAGTCAAATGTAGCTAATAGTGAATCAAGTAATGCTTCTGTTTCAATCTGTTCATTTGTTTGTTTATTCTTTTCGTCTTCTAGACGGATGAGTTCTGTTATTCCATGTGTTACTGTTATTAAATAAGAAAGAGATAAGAATTATGACTCTATTTCACACTAAACAGAATATTCCTGCAGTCTTTGAAACAGTTGAAATCTTTGAACAGTGATCGAAACAAATATAAAATTTCAACATCATACAAACCAACAAATAGGATCTAGCTCTGGTTATGTACCAATAATATTATCTTTTATTTATTCCAATTGAGCATTTGCATGTCTATATGTCCGGAAATAAAGTTTGAAATGCAATAAAACTGATATTTTTAATCAACAATAAATAAACTTAATTGAATATAAGACACCTGTTCATGATCTGCATTGTTCGCTATTCTGTTAGTTATTATTTCTAAATTCTCCCTAAAATGATAAACGGTTTTGTCCAGAATGAAATATGAACATAACAGTTTCAGATATTTATTGGCATATTTACGTGCAAGTGACAGTTCAAAGAGGTATCGGCATTTTTCAGTATAATTAATTAATTCATGCAGTATAAAATAAGTATACTCAATAGCCCTGCACTCTGGCTGATAATTGTAAAGGTTTTTGACCTCAACTTTTCTTTACAAATTCTGTGTAATTAATTATTTGGCTGATATTAGGCCTGGCAAAGTCAAATGTCATATGTAAAGGAGTTTAATTATAGTTTATGATGAACACTTTACCACAAACAACCACCTTTTTTTAAATTTACCGATTCAAGTTCGAGTGACTTAGAATGTCTGACAAATCTACACAAATTGTCGTTTATATTAATTTGAAGGTAAACATTTTTTTATACAAATTGGATTGATTTCTTACTTATAAGCATGAGCGGTTTTTATCTATTGGTGGAGCAAAATATTAGCAATAAGATACAGTACTAAACATCTTTGTTCATGATCATGAAAGTTACTTTAAATATTTTTTTTTTGTTTTAGAATATTAGTACCACAAAGTTACATTAGTTGCTTTGTTATCCATGATAAATGAATCAGAAAATGGCTTTTGATTGAGACTTCGATACAAATATATATATTTCTCTTTTTCTGACAACTAAATGATAAGTGTTCCTTGCTTTGACTAACCAGCCTGATGTTTCATACACTTTCCAATATTTGCCTTTGATATATAAATATTTTATTGACATTTTATTTATTTACACATATTTTATTAGACATTCATTTGTGTTATGTATTAAGTATTCCCAGTATGTGAAATATCTTGGTTATTGTTAAAAAGTCATTAATTCATAGGCTTAAAGTATTGAGTGAAAATGAAATACGATAAGAATGCTGACTTTTTCAGACAGAGTCGTCTGAATGATTTCATAATGTTTAAATTGTCGTTGTTCAATAAAACTTGAATATAGTTCAGTCTCACAGTTTTCTTTTTGTCCAAGGCACCATTCAACACAATACAATATTGTTTACAACGCGGAGTTTAACACAAATTCGAATCATATTTCGGCAGTCGATCCACCTTACTAGCATTTCTGGATAACCTACCAGTACTTACCAACTTACCAACTTTTCAGCAAGTGACCGACTACTTATATCTGAATCAGCGTTGAGACAACTGAAACATGAGACAATAGTATGAAATAAATATATATTCATGAAGTTATAAAAAGAATTAGTTTTTTATTTGTGTTTATGAGATATGCACACTCCAATTAAAGCAGCCTTCTTTATAAAGACATGTACAACGAAGGTAGGAATTAAATCATTTTAGTATACCATTAAATGTTGTTCATCTTTCAAAAAAATACATGGCTATTTTTATCATTAACTTTGAGCTATTTCCGTTGCTACTGGCGTTGTTTTGTTTACTGAGAGTGACATAAATCAGCCACAGCCGCACTAAAAACAAGGGTATGTCCAAATGAAAGAAAATCATTCATTATGGCTACCAATCACGAAGAGGATAAAAAATGAGGGCTGATTTTTGAATAAATTCTAAGGTGTCCCCTGGGGAAACAGGATTAAACAGGTTTCAAATGGGTGGATTCATTTAAGATTAAAAAGTTTTAATGTTTGTTAATGGGGCGATACTTTAAAGTTTACCTTTTCGAAAGACCTGAATAATATTCTTAATTCATTATATATAATTATTAAAGTGTAGTTTCTTGGATATTTATAGTAATTAATCACTTTTGTTTAGCTTGCAAAATATATTACGTACGTAAGAAGAGTGAAAATAATAATAAATTTTATTACCCTCCCCCGCCCGAGTTAAGACGATTTTAAAATAAATCATTGCTATTTCAAATGAAACGTCGAAATAAGATTCTCTTTAAGGTACCCCTTCACCACAACATGACGTCACATTAATACATGACGTAGTTTCTTTCGAACCTAACAAATGTAAACAAAAGAAAAGGTGTAGTCTGTTGAACGCACTTTTTAGAATTAATATCAAGCTTTCACAAGGAATATGTATCATTACTCTATTTTGGTAAATATTTATCATTTGACAGTTAAAAAGTTCTTGTAAATTGGAATTTACATCGCGTAAAATCAAACCGTACGCGCATCGCCACAGCGCATGTTGTTTACAACGTGGGGTACCCAACGGGGGCAATTTAGTGTGTATATTACCCGTCTGGCTCGGTAATATCAATTTCTTTCGGGTGATCAATATCCAATCAAAAAGGCGGAAAAAATCTGGAAGGGTAATAATATAGTATATGACATCTTAGCCTTCGACACTATTTGATTTTTGTGAATAGTGATATGAAACTGAGTGACCTATCATAGAGATAATTAAAGACTGACATTTATTAACGACAAAATACTCTCTCGGAAACATGCGAAGAAGAATCACATACATACTAGTGTATTACATTCATATATACACATGTACGTGAATAAAACAGTATTACAAAGAAATTCAATCAATCTTTAATAACAATGCAGTTAAATACACACACTTTATGAATACACCAGATAATTAAGTTCGAGAGAGCGGTGGAGACATTGCAAATTAATGATTTTGATTTTGAACATAAATTCGAGCAGATAAAATAGTGAATTCACGACGATGACTTTTCGAAGTTGGAATAGTGAAGCCAGAAAGAAGAAATTGTGTAAGCATGAATTTGTAAAGTTGAATGTCACCACCGGCCTTACGAAAGTTAATGCTATTTTACGCAATTAAAATTTCAAAAAACCCGAAACATTTTGTTTTTGTAGCACGCTGTTTGTTTTTTGTTTTGTTTGTTCATGAATGTACAACCTTAAATGATATATGTAAATGTTAAAGATCATAACTTTTGATCTGAGTGAATGAAATTCAAATTCATTTGAGCCCTCCTCTGTAACATTCTCAGACGTCATTAGAATTAATACAGATGCTTAAAAGTAACACGGGAAATTCTCCGGCAAGAGCAAAGACTCACAAACAACAAATATGAATTAATACTATTCTTAAGATAAATATAATTTATGAAAAATTCATAACACACTTCCTGAATGTTTATGTACGTAAAAATATCAAAATCAATCATATATAACACGCTGACGTTGATAAAAGTAACTGTTGAAACTTTTTGCCATCTTCAAAATTATCACCAGAACTCTATATCATAGAGAAAAACAGTATCATCTGTGGGAGAGGGCTTGTTATTTTTGTTTAAAATTGATAGAATTGAATACGGTGAAGAAGAAAAAGAACATCTACGGTGAAATGTTATTCAACTGTTACCATCCAGGTGTGTTCATCTGCCTAAATATTTATGAAAAGCATCGAATTTGTAATCCAGTGGCCACGAACCTCGGGTGATGCGACATTTTCCAGTGGCAATTGGTCTTGAACATTAAATTACTCACCGCTGATTCAGAAATCATATTATGAGTAGTCAGTCACTTGCGAGTAACTTGTTAATTACTGGTTATTTTCCCAGGGCAGCTGATTAGGTTGACCCACCGCAAAGCTATAACCAACAATGTGTTAAAATTTGCGTAAAATACAACCAAGCAAACAATCGTCCAAGTGTATTTCTCACATCTTTTACTAGTATTCTTTTTCATGAAAATTTACTGAAAATTGTTTATAAAGATTGTGTGACAAAACATAACAAGTTACAATAACCCGACCTTTCCAGTACTCTATGTGTGTCTCTAACACTTTTGTCTCACTTAAATGAGAAACTTCTATTTTTATTCAATAAATGTTAACTTTTAGTGTTGTTTGGATTTAGCACATCCCATCACCTGGTATTGATGTTGACGTACTTTACACATAGTGTTGAGTTGTTTACTTCTATTTTAACAATGACTTTCGGAACATGATATTCAAAGACAAATGGTCTAAAAGTCAATTCAAAAAGTCTATTCTAATGTAAGCATCCCTGTGGTTGAATCTCACAAACACCTGGGCTGATTTCTTTCAGATGATGCTTCCTGGCATGAACATATTTCTTACATTAAAAACAAGGCTTGGTCACGAATAAATGTTATGAGACGTCTTAAGTATTTGCTTGATCGTAGATTATTGGAGGTTATATATTTTGCTTTTATTCGACCAGTTTTAGAATATTCTGATGTAGTTTGGGACAATTGTTCAAACTATGAAAAGGAAGAACTTGGAAAGATACAGCATGAGGCTGCAAGAATTGTAAGTGGATGCACTAAACGTGTTTCCATATCGGAGCTCTATCACGAAATATGCTGGGAAAGTCTTGCTGAGCGCTGTTGTAAACATAAATTAATTTTATTCTTTAAGATGGTAAATGGGATCTCTCCTGAATATCTGTGTAATCTTGTTCCTAATACAGTAGGTGAAACAAGTCAGTATAATCTTCGTAACTCAACAAATCTTCAAATTATACCTACAAGAACTTCTCTATACGCTAATTCTTTGTTCCTTCAACATTAAAATAATGGAATGAGTTACCACTCAATGTAAGAAATGCAAACTCATTAAACAACTTTTAAGTCTCTCCTTAATCAGGGAAGTTGCAAAAGCAATTCTTTATTCTATTACGGTGACAGGAAATATCAAATACTTCACACGCGACTCCGAGAAATTGCAGCTCTCTCAATCAACATTTATTTTTAAAGAATATTATTCAATCGCCCCTTTGTCAGTGTGGTGAAATTGAGTCAACCTACCACTATTTTTATGAATGTCAAAGATTTGATAACATAAGACGTATTCTGTTTAATACAGTATCAAATATTATAGCTCCTTCATTAGAGATCATCTTGTTCGGAACGGAATCCAAATCAATTGAAACAAATGAGATTATATTTTCCGCAGTTCATAAATATATCAAACTAAGTAAGAGGTTCGAAACATGATTTATTGAAACATCTTGTACTCATTATCACAGTCGATTTTTTACCATTAAATTTGTATTCTCCAGAACCAGCCAAAGCAAGTCAGTTCTTAATGTGCTAGGATAACGTTAATTTTCATATTTAGATCTGTTGAAAAAAATGTATGCAATATACTCAAATTGTCTAGATTATTTAAATGGTCCAATTAAACAAGAAAATAAAGCATTCGTCGATAAAAAAAAAAACTAGTTGGTTGTACGTCTTCTTATAATGGGGGAAAATGCTTTAGATACCATGGTGTGATTTACAAATGTCAAATTTTATTGCGGGCCCACTGATACTTAAGTCGTCAGAATCTATTTATTATGACTGATGCATTTTGTGACAAAAAGTATTTGTTCAGAAAATATTTGTTTTGTGTTACATGCAAAGACATAGAATTAGAACAAAAATATATTTTGAACAAAAAAGCTATGAAACAATGAGAAAAAAAAAGAAAAAGAAAAATCCTCTAAGACTGCTTAAACATATTTGGAAAATTCCATAACATCATGTATAGAAAAGAGCTGTTAATTTATGCTCTTATTTTTCTTGTTGATCTTATTTACTATGGACAAAAAACCTTTGACAGGGATCAACAATGGGACAGTGTGACTCCGGTACATCCTCTTCAAATTCTATTGCAATAGTTTCACAAAATCGAAATATTAACAGTCCCTCAGCATAGCATATAAAAAACAGGTATATAACGATGCATTACAATGCAAGCCTTATTGTGACAAAACATTCAAAATCTGGGAAAAGTTGCCCTGGAGAGCAATAAAACAAATACACAACATGGAAATTGCTGGCTCGGCTTGATTCTGTTAATGAGGTATTAAACATTTAATGTGCTGGAATCAATGATCCTGACGGTTCAGGCAAATATCACAACACTGAAGTGAAATACAGAGCAACATTTAAAACACCCCAGTTACACAGAGCCATCGGTGATTGATCAGTAGTTTTTTTAGCCAAATTATGGAGTGAACCGATGACAACGTATTTAACACCGATATCACCTATTGGTCACCTGTTTTCCACCTATCAACTGCTATTGGGGAAAGATAAGTTTCATCGGTGAAAAATTACCGATTGGGATTTTTAAACATGTTTAAAATTCTCGATCGGTGAAAATATTTTACAAATAACCGACAGCAACCTATATCACGAGGTATGCAAGCTCTTAATCACCGATATCGCCGATCGGACAAAGATAACCAAATATGAATCACTGGCCATATCTGACAGAAAGTGTTTAACCACTGATGACTAGCTATCAAACACCGATTAATCAGCGTTATGCCCGATTCAGCTCCGATTTACAAACGATAAAAACCAAAAGTATATCAGCATTTTATCATCGACCCGTTCCCGTTTGAGTTTGCTTTCAGTCACCGATGGCCGTTTACACAGAAAACCACAAATAAAATCACGCATGACAACCGATCATAACAGCGAGTAAATTTAAAAATTGAATGACGATTGGGGACCGACCGTCTGTGTAATTGGGCCATAACATTTGCTACACGGCACTTGACAGCTGCTGTTGCGACGCATTAAAATCTTGGAAAGGAATGATACCTCAGAAGTTATGGAATTAACAAATTTCATGAAAATTGCAGACATATGAAATGTATTTACATATCTGCGTACACCCTCCCTCACTTTTTCCCGCCTACACAATCATAAAATTGCAAGCACTATAAATCTAAATGCCCATCAATATAATTATGTCATAATTTAGTAACAGGCTTACGCTAACTACAAAATAGTGTAGGTATGGAACTAAATGAATTCGTTAGAAGTGCAAATACATTTGTACCGTGAAAACTTTGTAACGATTTCGCTTCTTAATAGCACGTTAAATTAATGATTCTATATAAAGTAAACTTTAACTTGTACGTTGTCATTATTCAAAAGTAGAATACGTTATGCATACCGGTTTGAACTAAATCGTGTAAACTGCGTACATTGGAACTCATTCGGATAAGTCGAATAACAGTTTAACAATTCGAACAATACCTTCTTCAATGACAAAGCATTTTCTAGATCACATGTGACAAAATGCGTAGTCAAACTTTATCAGGATAATTATACTGAGTTTACTGACTTTCTCGATCTACAGCGATATGTTGTTAGAGCATTATGTTACAATGTGAACTGATAAAAAAAATATATTAGCTTTTTAGAAGACACTCTCGGAGTGTATAATGTTTATATTTTGACATGTGTTTGTTTCAGTGTTAGAATCACACATAAATATGAAATCTACAAGAGTCAAATGGTGCCATTCTGTGATGCTTATTTTGGTTGAATGGTTATCATTAATGTTACATAAGAGTTGTAATTTAATGTATTTGAACATAATGTTAAACTCGTACTTTGAAGATTTGTTTTGTTTTGTTGGTCATAAGTTGTTCAGAGCTTGGGTGTCATTGTTGTGTATCGAAAATTCCTATGTGTAAAAAATATTCTGTATTTAAACAGTTATTAAATGTAGGTT
This sequence comes from Ruditapes philippinarum, assembly GCF_026571515.1. Lineage (NCBI taxonomy): Eukaryota > Metazoa > Mollusca > Bivalvia > Venerida > Veneridae > Ruditapes > Ruditapes philippinarum. Next base: position 145,848 of record NW_026856378.1, read on the forward strand.
TATAAATTATGATCAGAAATGTATGTTTGTTTTCATAGTCGTATATATGAATATGACATAAAATAAGAAAAAATAAACACTTATAGAAAATAGCGTTAACAAAATGAATTCGTTAGAACTGAAAATAAATTTGAACCGTTAATTTTTGTTACGATTTAGCTTCTTAATAGCACGTTAGATTAATGTTTCTATATAATAAATTAAACTTTAACTTGTACGTTGAGATTTTTCAAAAGTAGAATACGGTATACATACCGGTTTGAACCAAATCGTGTAAACTGCGTACATTGGAACTCATTCGGATAAGTCAAATAACAGTTTAACCATTCGAACAATACCTTCGTCAATGACACAGCAAAATAAGAAAAAATAACCCTTATAGAAAATAGTGTTAAATAAACAATTGCATGCTGGTATTTCAACTGAAAATATTTCTATTATTAAAGTCATGTGGTGCTACATTGTCTCCATCATATTGTTCTGTGTCCAACATATTATTAGGCTATGTGTTGACAAAGCCTAGCACTCGTCACTAGATTGATAAACAACTCTCCTGACAAACATCACATATATATAAATTCCGAAATATTTATTCTCATAACACTTAAAACATTCAAACATTGCTGTATTTATTGACGTTAAAGTCTCACCCATATACTGTCAGTTTGATGATATAACTTATTCTGGAATACCTTTTTATGTTAAAAGGTTATCAACTCATCTAAAATTTGCGATAGAACGTATGTAGGAAACTTTTTAATGCAATTGAGAATCAGAGATGGTTTACATTTTCCATTACAACTTATTTGATTTACATTATATTTGAAATTCCAGAATTGATTCAATATTTTGTTTACCGTTGTTTTTGACATTTTCAGGTAACCAGCGTTTTTTTGTAAGCCATATGATCGATGTTTGTTTTGTTTGGGTTTAACGGCGCCAATGACACATTACTGATGATACCGCGCCGAATATACTAAGTGCGTCATAAATTAGTCGGTACAAGTGAGTCAGTTCAATCTTAGAATACAAGTTTACTTCCCTTAAGTAAAAGATCAGGGTTTTGGATGGAACTGAGGCAAAAGTTCTCTAAGCTGAACTAACTTGATAAAATCTATCACGACTATATGCAAGGTCATGACATTTAAGAAGGAAATGTTTGACAGTAACATTTTCTTTCAAGTTACACAAAATGGAGTATCTTCTCCTGTTGAAAGTTAAATATGTGTAACTCTAGTATGTTCGATTCTACATCTAAGAGGGTCAACTTGATCATTACGGTTGAGGAGGAAATAAATGGTGATTTATCAAGACAAGGGTTGATACTGTACTCGTATCATGAAGTTTGTTAAATAAAGCTTTGTCCGAATTTGATTTCCTTTCAGATGAATACGTTTTCTTATCGAGGGTGGAATTAGTTTGTATTTATAGACATACAAACACAATATGGCAAAGAGTATGGCCAAATAATGTTATAATCTGCATACTCATTGTCCGAAATAATTTAAAATAAATCAGAAAGTGCGATCAAAGAAAAAATATCGCGATTTTTGAAAATGATTTATTGAAAACGAAATTTTAATACACAATGTTACGGAAAACTTTATACATTCTTCGGTGTCTCAGCACATATGTATCTGTCAATAGTAATCGATGAGTTTGTAGCTTTTGGCATCTAATTTATAGAAAAAAGCGTTGAGTATTATGTATTCCGAAACCTATGGCGAGAAAAAAGACAGATAAAACTGCATGATGTTGAGGCTTATTAGTCACATTTAAGACAATGAGTATGATTTCATTGTTCATCATGTTTTGCACCTTTATGAAGTATTTCATCAATCAGATTAAAAGTACATTAAAAAGCGTCATTTAAAACTATGGTGTAATTTTTTATTGTAATATGTCGATTGAGGAGATTACCAAATACAAAAAAAAACATTAAAGCAATAAAGGTCGTCGAGATAAAGCTATTTCAAACAGTTGAGTAATTTTTGTTTTCAAGTATCACTGCATTGGCCGCAATGATAAATTAAAACTTGCATTACGATTATATTACTCGTACATTGACTCGGATTGAAATACATGCGCAAAACGGATTTATAATCCAAAACGGCGTTGTACAAACATTGATGCCCAACAAGATCTTCAGATAGAGCAACACCAAAAATATGTATTGTGAGATTTTAATCCACCTACAAGAAGATATACTTTGATAAAACAACCAATTATTTATTAGCCAGACAGATAGTAAAAAAATCCAAATCCCTAATCTGCAATAAATATTTCAATAAACTACAATAATTACGCTCTATTAATTAAGACAAACAATTTCCTCCACAGATTCGTAATTATCTGACACAATTTCTATACCAAGGTTACCATTCTGTATAATATTACTAACAGTCTGTCTTGCGCTTTAAAATTAATGACCACGTAAAAAAACTTGTTGCTTCTAGAAGGGAGAGACGTTTATCTTGCATAGCTTTTCCAAAACGTAAAATCATAACCATAAGAATTAGTAATTCCTGTAATTATATACTCTTGTCCACGGTAAAATGACTAACAATCTAGAGGAATCACGCGCGATGACTGTTTTAATAAGGGGTGTGGTTTTGCTATGTCAATTGCAAATCAAGGACAAACTCGAATGGCCTGCTCGTTTTATATATTTTTGCGATGGGCGCGCCCTCACGCTCGTAGGGAACTATGCAATGACTTTAGATGGAATTTGAAAGCAACCAACAATATACGAGACTGATTCAAACCAAATATATAACACCCAAACAACTAGTGCAAGGATTTATCATATAAAAAACTTCGTAGTGCATGATTTTAGGATTGGCTTTCAAAGACAGTTTTTAAGGGCGGCACGATTTACCGGACACTAACAGACAATACTACACATACGTACACTTCTTTGGTGTTTGATAAGTATATTTCTTTGATTTTAAACTGTTGAATAACATGTAAAGAGCATTATTTAGCGAACCAAACGCATCGGCACCTGATTTTTATTTCGACATCGTGAATTCATTTTTCACTAATATTTTTAGACAAGTACGTAATATTTAACGAAGACCGAGCCATGCCTAATGAGAAAGCTTTTTTGTTCCCCTTTTACACTAAGAACACTGGATCTTATAGAAAACAAACACATTTTTAAAATGTAGTTATTTATGAGGACGCAGAACTTGCAGTACTCCCGACATACACCATATAGAAAAGATTTTACACTTAACACAGGAAAACATAACTAAAACAAAGAAGACAGATAAATTCATAACAAAAAAGATTATTTAACGAAAAAAGAATCTGGAAACAAAGTGATCCCTCTGAAGCATTAATCACAACAAAATTACAAGAGGACTGCAGACTCGGTTTGATTGAGTCTGTACATGAGGGATAATGAAAATGTGCAACATCCCCACGCCCCGTAGCACCGGCTTGAGCGGTACTCAAGAGCGGTACTCAATTCTCAACACTTAATAGTGCTGGCATCAATGATCCCGAAGGACCAGAAAAATATAACAACACTGAAGTGAAGTACGGGGCAACTTTTTACAGCTGCCACACAGCACTTGACACCTGCTGTTGTGAAGTATAAAAATCTGGAAACAAAGTGATCCCTCGGAAGCATTATCACAACAAAATTACAAGAGAACTGCAGACTCGGTTTGATTGAGTCTGTACATGAGGGATAATGAAAATGTGCAACATCCCTCACGCCCCCTAGCACCGGCTTGAGCGGTACTCAAGAGCGGTACTCAATTCTCAACACTTAATAGTGCTGGCATCAATGATCCCGAAGGACCAGAAAAATATAACAACACTGAAGTGAAGTACGGGGCAACTTTTTACAGCTGCCACACAGGCTGAATTATGCCTTAAACAACTAGTGTAGAAACAACTTGTGCTATTTTTTACTTTTTAAAGCTCAGATATCGATTTGCTACTGATATAAAACCACTAACAGTATAGTACTAATAAAATGGTTTGCGTAGGGTAACTAAAATTATTCATTCAAAAATCTTGTTTCGGGTGGAGGTATATTTACAGATAATTGTCTTGAACTGTTACCCACAGAAAGTACTTTTAATTTATTAGACCAAAAGCACTTTGGCATAAATCATCTGTGACAAAAATAAAAGGAAAATATGAAATAACACGTCCTTACCGTTGCTAAGTTTTTAATTGTGCAACTGTAGGCACTTACTTTAGAAGTCTGTTTTTCTTTTTGTTCTTTAGGCAAGTGAATGCTTTCTCATCATTTTAAACACTAAATAACTGTCTTTTTAATTAGAAATCAAACCATAACCCATATTTTAAGGAATTATGATTTTGAAATTGATTCCTTTAAATCCTAGAAATATTCTTCGCTGAGAGGCCTATGGGAAATTAGCATTACGAAAAAAGTGAGGGGTAATAATATAAGCTACTCAACTTGTAAAATTGTGATTATGCTATTAGAGGTAGACAAGAGATTTATTCATTTAAATCTTGTATCGTAGATGTTAATTAAATAATTCCGTCCTCTGAACTGTTCACTTCCTACAGAAAGTACTTTTAAAGTATATTTAGACCTTCAAAAGCCTTTAGCAAAAATGCATCTGTGACGAAAAATAAAATAAGGAAAATATGAAAAATGCAAGTTGTCACGTCACTTACTCTAAAAAAGATTGGCTAATGTTTTTTTAGCTCAACTATTTGAAGAATGATTAGGCTATCTTACTCCTCTTGAAGTCTGTGTCAGCGTTGCCATAATACTTTGGTTTGAACTTTCGGAAGCAAAATCTTGTACCTCATAATTTTTATGAACCACTCAAGATATTTCACAAATGTCTTTAAGACCTTCCGTAATAGTAAATCAAGCCATAACCCTAGCATGGATTTTGACGGAATTATGGCCCATTTTGAACTTTGAATTTTTTCCTTAAAATTTTCCATATGTAACATCATTGAGCATTGCTGAAGGTATTCACTTGAAACTAAATCCATGTCTTTGGGATTATATCACTATCCAGGAATCAATTTATCCAAGACCCGTAACTTGACCTGATGTCGATTTTACTGAATTATGGTTTTCTTAACTTATTTATTTGAGGGTATTTGCTTCAATTTTAATGCATGTCTTTGTGACCATAAATACTTGTCACTATCCATGGATTATAGCTCTAACATAGATTTTGACTGTTCAATAAGTTATAGCCCTTTGTTAACTTGGAAAATTCTTGGTTAAAGCTTAGCATGTAAAATCAATTCTAGAACAACTTACGACATTAATTTGAATCTTAATATATGTATTCGGGATAATAATTGGAGGACACTCTCTGAGCCCCATTAACTTTGTGACAGCATTCATGTAATCCCCCTTTCCCAGTGTTTTCAGCACTTTGACGGTACATCTCATCTTGATGACGGCTGTAAATTTACAAGGGTATACCAATCCTTTTTACACAATGCCTTATCGGTTATAACTTCAGGATGGTAAAATAGTGGCCATATATATTTGGGGTAAACTACGTCAACATTTCAGAAGCAAATTAAAGACATAATGTAATATGATCGAGACTTAGCATTGAAGCTGTGTGCAAATGATAACTATAGGGACTTTTATTCAGATGTTAACATACCATTAACGCATCTTGGAATTAATTTAATTAACAAGACTATCAATTATTCAGTTCTATTATTATTTACAAATACCTCTTGGCTGTTACATCTTGCCTCAATGTTGTTTTTACCCGCTCTTTAGTGTTAGATAGGGACATAGGTTTGTCTTTTATTTATAGTGTGCTACTAAATTATTTACTATTGAAACCTGGCATAAACACATTTAATTATAGTTTAGTGTCTATTTATTCTATTTATTCTTTTAATTACGGTTATAAAACGTATATAATTCACATATATCATGGATGATAACAATTACCATGACAAAAAGCATGAAGACATAGAAAATCAAAATACTCACACACAAACAAAAAATATGTATCATGCACCTAGCTAAAGATCGCCATTCAGAGAGAGAGAGAATTCCATTTTTAATGCAGTTAAGAACAACGTGTTAGATTAATTATGAAGGGCACTTGCTATTGGAACGTTCATGAATATGACTCTACCTTAAATGACGGTTTAGTTACATAATTATGTAATTAAAGTTGTGCTTAAACTTAATTGTTTCATTCTGTTTTCACATCAATTTTAGCGTGTTCAATGTTTTATGTGCCTGTGCTGTAAAAGAAATGTGAATACATCGAACTGTACGTAAAATTGTTCTTAGTAATATGTAAACTTCTTTTCAATTGTTTTAGTATACTTAATTACTCTGTTGGTTTTTCTGGATTTTTACGCCAGTTTTAACACAATCGTGTATTAAGTCACTTTCCTGGATAACTAACCAGTGATTACCAATTTCTCTGCTAATGGCTGACTATACTTATCCCAGAGAATCAATGTCTGAGATAAAAAAAAAAAGTAACGGAGAAATTACGCCTCACACTATATATATTGACAAACCTATGTTTCAATTTGGCATTTACTTTTAGATTAGAGTGAATTTTACTCTAAGAATAAATCAGTTTAATATAGTATGTGGCCATTATAAATTTTACCATTAGACAAGTCAAGTAAACTCGGTTACAATTACCTATGTATTAATTCTTTAAGACATTTTGTTTAAGAAATGGAATAACCAAACATTTAAGCAATTAAGAGAAAGCATTGCTGTACACATTAATTAAGAACTATAATTAAGAACTAATATAAAGTATAAGCATTGGTCAGATTGTACACGTTCATGCAGGACTTTTTCTATTGCCAATAGACTTTCCTATTTAGTAATACAAATTTAACACCAAACCACAAGAAAAAACGGACCCATTCAAACCCTCTTCAGGCTGGACTTCACAACCAGGGAAATCTGCACATCTAGATGCATTTCTTACCATGTTACAACAGGATACACTCAAGACACCACGGGCACCGGAACAACCTAACCTGACTCAAGATGAATACAAGGCTATCACCACCCTCAGAAACAACACAGAAATCATAATCAAACCAGCAGATAAAGGAGGCTCAGTCGTCATTCTCAATAAAGCTGATTACATCGCAGAAGCAAACAGACAACTGGGTAACACAACAATATACAAATCAATTACTACTGACCAAACTAATAAAACATGTAAAGAAATTAACTCCTTCTTAAACTACCTAAAAAAACACTCATTACTTGAATATAAACATATTGAATATCTCACTGCTAAAAATTGCAGAACACCTGTCTTTTATTTACTTCCGAAAATACATAAAACCAACAACCCTGGACGCCCCATAGTATCAGCATGCAACAGTCCAACTGAAAAAGTATCTGAATACGTCGACTATTTTATACAACCTCTAGCAAGAGACATACCTTCTTACATCAAAGACACAAATCATTTTTTAGAATGCATTAGGAAAATAAAAAATGTACCCAATGATGCTATACTTGTCACTATTGACGTCACAGCCTTATAACACAAATATTCCACACAGAGAAGGTATATTAGCAGTAAAAAACGCACTGGAAAAACGTAGTCTCAAAGAACCGAAAACTTGGATACTTTTACGCTTCTTACACTTTATACTAAAGAAAACATGCTTTATATTTAACGAGAATACTTACGAACAAATATCGGGAACCACCATGGGCACCAAATGTGCACCAAGTTTAGCAATATTATTCATGCACGAATTTGAACAAAAATTCCTAAAAACGTACCCAATTACACCATCGGTCTGGTGGCGCTACATAGACGACATCTTTTTGATATGGCCACATTCTCGACAGGAGTTGAACTCCCTCATCATGGCATTAAACAGTCAACACAACACAATAAAATTTACCTCTGACATCAGCGATAAAGAGATCCACTTCCTGGACGTAACGGTCAGAAAAGATACCTACGGGAACTTATCTTCCACATTATACACTAAACCTACTGATGCTTACATGTACCTCCACTAATCATCGTTTCATCCGAAACATCAAAAGAAAAGTATACCATATAGTCAAGCTCTCAGAATTAGAAGGATATGCAGCACTGATGAATCATTTCTAGAATGCAGCAAATTACTTACCGATAATCTACATGCACGTGGCTATCCAAAAGCACTTATACGAGAAGCTATCAAGATACGAAAATCAACCATCTTAATGACACCAAACACCACTCTTCACACGAAATAATACCGTTAATCGTCACTAACAAGTTAGCAACCCAAGATTACCTAACATTAACAAAATCATTAACAAATATGAATATTTACTAAAAACCGATTCTAACCTAGCAAATTTAACTAAGCACAGAATTTTAACAGTTTATCGTAAACCTGACAATCTTAGGAACGTCTTAGTGAGATCTTCCGATCCAAAAATCATAACACAACCCTCAGGTTCCAATATCTGCTACCATAATTGTATAGCATGTTCTCTCTTAAAACCAAAGCTTAATGTCAAAATTAACACAACTGGAAAAACGTTCAAAATTAAAGGATCTTATGATTGTACAAGTAGCAGCATCATCTACTTAATTTCATGCCTAAAATGCGGCATCCAATATATAGGTCAGTCGGGCAATACAATTCGAGAACGTCTGTATGGACATATTAATGATATACGTAATAAAAATGACGTAAAACCTGTATCTAAACATGTTTCCGCCGTCGACGTCACAGTTCTAACAACGACACCTAGGAACATAAACATCCACCTTAGAACAGAAGAAACCTACATTGAATTATTTAAAACGAAATCACCTAACGGACTTAACTTGATACAATAATGGAAATAACAGATATGAAAAAATATTCTAAGCAAGTACCAGCACCGGCGGATTCATTCAAACTTATATAAAAAAAAATTACGGCAATGTTTAAAATGTAATAAATTCATCAAAGGATCCAAATCAAACTTCAACCGACACTACAAAACACATGAGAAAACAATTACGATGTTTATATGCTTCCATATTGTGATCAAGAATACACAAGAAGGGACATTCTAAAAAGGCACTGCCGTAAAATACACGGCATGGAAATGAACAGATACCAAACAAAAACGGAGAAAAGAACAACGCACTTAGACGAAATCGAACCAGTAAAACCGTGGCAACCACCTTTTGATTGCGCGTACAACTATACCAAAATTTAGAATCGTTCAAGGACAAAAAATTGGCTAGCCAAAAAGTTTACACCTGAACTAAATTGCACACAAATGATAAATGAAATGACAGTAGAAGAACCACTATCACCATTACCGAACTCTCCATTTAGATCCAAGAAAACTCGCCGACACATACAATCCCAGATGTATTATAACAATTTGCCAAATTGCAAAAGACGATTTTCTCGACACAAAACACATGGACATAAAGATCTACTCGATCTATGGTATTTTTAATTAATAACAATAACTCCATAATAACTATAAACATGTAGTATTATTATTTTCTAATTACTCATATAAATAACTATATACGGACAAAAGAACCACCTAACAATAACTTCTATAAATAGATTTGATCACGTGACAAAAAGAACCGTCAAAACTGTACCTTAGTAGAATTTTTCTGATATATCTGTACTTTTGAATAGCCGAAACGTAGGTTTCTTAATAAAACCCACTTTATTGTTTCGTGTGTTTCACTTTCCTTATTCTTTTTATAAATCAGAGACATAGATAACAGAGATAGCTAGGCAACTTCCTAGCCTGTTAAAAATATCACGCGTGCCTGCGAAACTTAAAAACTTGTAGCAAGTAAAACTTATTATTAACCAGATATCAAAATCAGTAAAATAATACATTTTCTGAAAGCTTATGCATTTGTCTATGGTTGCAGGTTAAAATATTTACAGTTCCCATTTAAATAAATGATACATCAATTTTTAAAAGAGAACTACTTAATAATTTTTGTTACAAAAACTATTCATATGACGAAAAAACTGGCTCAGTGGGTATGTTCTGCTATGTTTTTCTAAGTGAAAGGTATTGAAAGTTACCAATATTTTAACATGCAGCAATAGATAAAAGATTTACCTTTCAAATGGTATATAATATTAAAGGATCAAATGTACATCCATTAAATTTTATTTGCTACAAAATGCCTTTTTTTCACTTTTTGATAGGCATGAGTGATATTTCAATGGAGTATATAGGAGCTGCTTATCTCTGTTATCTATATGTCTCTGTATAAATTTAACATTTATAAAATCACGGATCTTAATTTGTAATATAAATCCTTGATAAAATCTAGTGTTTGCACCAAACACCAAACAATTACACTTCGATCATCCTTAAGCTTATATGTTTTTTAAATAATAATTTAAATTCTTATTTGTTTCTTATATACAAGTACTACATGTACCTTAAATAGACTGTACATGTATACTACAAAGAAAGAATTATTTTAAAGAGTGTCATCGTATCGTATCGAATCGTATCGATTTATTCAGGGAATAGACATATACACACATATATATCAATTTGCATACAAATGTATATATAAAGACACACACATAAATGCAACAAAAATAATTATAAGATTAATTAATGAGTATGTTCCCTAGGATTGCCCATTAAGCCAAAAGCTTATTTCCAATGGGGTCCATTTACTGTAAAATTGTTACACTAACTTACATAATAATAAATGAATTATAAAGAAGTTAAAATAAATGAAAATTTTCAACAATCAAGACACATTTTTCAATATATAATAAAACAAGTACATTGTACACAAACAAAATGAAATAAATTTCGTTTAAACTAAAACATATCAAGTACAACATAAACAAGTTACAAAACCTTATCATAAGTTATACATCAATTTAATAATAAATAAACATATTATTCACTTGTTTATCATTTTCATTACTTAAAAAATGTTTTACTTTCGTTTTAAATCTTTGGATATTGTCAATTGATCTAATGATACTTTTACGCTTCTTACACTTTATATTAAAGGAAACATGCTTTATATTTAACGAGAATACTTACGAACAAATATCGGGAACCACCATGGGCACCAAATTTGCACCAAGTTTAGCAATATCATTCATGCACGAATTTGAACAAAAATTCCTAAAAACGTACCCAATTACACCATCGGTCTGGTGGCGCTACATAGACGACATCTTTTTGATATGGCCACATTCTCGACAGGAGTTGAACTCCCTCATCATGGCCTTAAACAGTCAACACAACACAATAAAATTTACCTCTGACATCAGCGATAAAGAGATCCACTTCCTGGACGTAACGGTCAGAAAAGATACCTACGGGAACTTATCTACCACATTATACACTAGCTAAACCTACTGATGCTCACATGTACCTCCACTAATCATGGTTTCATCCGAAACATCAAAAGAAAAGTATACCATATAGTCAAGCTCTCAGAATTAGAAGGATATGCAGCACTGATGAATCATTTCTAGAATGCAGCAATTTACTTACCGATAATCTACATGCACGTGGCTATCCAAAAGCACTTATACGAAAAGCTATCAAGAAGGCGAAAATCAACCATCTTAATGACACCAAACACCACTCTTCACACGAAATAATACCGTTAATCGTCACTAACAACCCAAGATAACCTAACATTAACAAAATCATTAACAAATATGAACATTTACTAAAAACCGATTCTAACCTAGCAGATTTAACTAAGCACAGAATTTTAACAGTTTATCGTAAACCTGACAATCTTAGGAACGTCTTAGTGAAAATGCGGCATCCAATATATAGGTCAGTCGGGCAATACAATTCGAGAACGTCTGTATGGACATATTAATGATATACGTAATAAAAATGACGTAAAACCTGTATCTAAACATGTTTCCGCCGTCGACGTCACAGTTCTAACAACGACACCTAGGAACATAAACATCCACCTTGGAACAGAAGAAACCTACATTGAATTATTTAAAACGAAATCACCTAACGGACTTAACTTGATACAATAATGGAAATAACAGATATGAAAAAATATTCTAAGCAAGTACCAGCACCGGCGGATTCATTCAAACTTATATAAAACAAAATTACGGCAATGTTTAAAATGTAATAAATTCATCAAAGGATCCAAATCAAACTTCAACCGACACTACAAAACACATGAGAAAACAATTACGATGTTTATATGCTTCCATATTGTGATCAAGAATACACAAGAAGGGACATTCTAAAAAGGCACTGCCGTAAAATACACGGCATGGAAATGAACAGATACCAAACAAAAACGGAGAAAAGAACAACGCACTTAGACGAAAGAAAATCGAACCAGTAAAAACCGTGGCAACCACCTTTTTGATTGCGCGTACAACTATACCAAAATTTAGAATCGTTCAAGGACAAAAAAATTGGCTAGCCAAAAAGTTTACACCTGAACTAAATTGCACACAAATGATAAATGAAATGACAGTAGAAGAACCACTATCACCATTACCGAACTCTCCATTTAGATCCAATGAAAACTCGCCGACACATATACAATCTCAGATGTATTATAACAATTTGCCAAAATGCAAAAGACGATTTTCTCCACACAAAACACATGGACATAAAGATCTACTCGATCTATGGTATTTTTAATTAATAACAATAACTCCATAATAACTATAAACATGTAGTATTATTATTTTCTAATTACTCATATAAATAACTATATACGGACAAAAGAACCACCTAACAATAACTTCTATAAATAGATTTGATCACGTGACAAAAAGAACCGTCAAAACTGTACCTTAGTAGAATTTTTCTGATATATCTGTACTTTTGAATAGCCGAAACGTAGGTCTTTAATAAAACCCACTTTGTTTTCGTGTGTTTTACTTTCCTTATTCTTTTTATAAATCAGAGACATAGATAACAGAGATAGCTAGGCAACTTCCTAGCCTGTTAAAATATCACGCGTGCCTGCGAAACTTAAAACTTGTAGCAAGTAAAACTTATTAACCAGATATCAAAATCAGTAAAATAATACATTTTCTGAAAGCTTATGCATTTGTCTATGGTTGCAGGTTAAAATATTTACAGTTCCCATTTAAATAAATGATACATCAATTTTTAAAGAGAACTACTTAATAATTTTTGTTACAAAACTATTCATATGACGAAAAAACTGGCTCAGTGGGTATGTTCTGCTATGTTTTTCTAAGTGAAAGGTATTGAAAGTTACCAATATTTTAACATGCAGCAATAGATAAAAGATTTACCTTTCAAATGGTATATAATATTAAAGGATCAAATGTACATCCATTAAATTTTATTTGCTACAAAATGCCTTTTTTTCACTTTTTGATAGGCATGAGTGATATTTCAATGGAGTATATAGGAGCTGCTTATCTCTGTTATCTATATGTCTCTGTATAAATTTAACATTTATAAAATCACGGATCTTAATTTGTAATATAAATCCTTGATAAAATCTAGTGTTTGCACCAAACACCAAACAATTACACTTCGATCATCCTTAAGCTTATATGTTTTTTAAATAATAATTTAAATTCTTATTTGTTTCTTATATACAAGTACTACATGTACCTTAAATAGACTGTACATGTATACTACAAAGAAAGAATTATTTTAAAGAGTGTCATCGTATCGTATCGAATCGTATCGATTTATTCAGGGAATAGACATATACACACATATATATCAATTTGCATACAAATGTATATATAAAGACACACACATAAATGCAACAAAAATAATTATAAGATTAATTAATGAGTATGTTCCCTAGGATTGCCCATTAAGCCAAAAGCTTATTTCCAATGGGGTCCATTTACTGTAAAATTGTTACACTAACTTAATTATTAAGAAGTGAAAATAAATGAATTTTTTTTTGCAAAATTGTACAACAATCAAGACACATTTTCGATATAATAAGACAAGTACATTGTACACAAACAAAATGAAATAAATTTCGTTTAAACTAAAACATATCAAGTACAACATAAACAAGTTACAAAACCTTATCATAAGTTATACATCAATTTAATAATAAATAAACATATTATTCACTTGTTTATCATTTTCATTACTTAAAAAATGTTTTACTTTCGTTTTAAATCTTTGGATATTGTCAATTGATCTAATGTTGTCTGGTAAAGAATTCCAGTCGTTTGTGGCATTGTAGAAAAATGTATTTTTAACATAAGAATCATTTTGAGGCAAAACAAAATTAAAATTACTAGAGCTTAAATTGGATATTCTACAAACCTTAAACAATTCCTTTAAATAAGAAGGGATTTTGCTGAAATAAACTTTATGAATGTGGTTGAGTCTTAACTGTCTAACTCTATCATTGACATTTAATAATTTAAGATCGGACAGAACCTTATTTGTCACCGAAGTCCTAGGAGTGTAGTCTTTTATAAAGCGCACAACCTTATTTTGAGCTACTTGAAGTTTGTGCTTCAGTGACTTACTCAGTCCTTCGTATCAAGAAGATGAAGAATAATCAAAGTGACACAGCAAAAGGGCAGGACATATATAACTGTTTCTTTATTTCTTCCGATAAACAATTTTGTAACGGTATAGAAAATGTAATCTTCCATTCGCCTTTGAAAGAATGCTCTTGACAATTTTATCTCCTGATAGGTAACAATCGATATTCAAACCAAGATATTTAACTCCAGACGAAGACTTTATTGTTTGATAATTACATGAAATGGAAAAATTTTGTAGTTTATTAATTTTTGATTTAGAACCAAATAACATACATTCAGTCTTGCCCAGGTGTAGAGATAATTTATTATCAACTAACCAATCTGAGCATCGTTCCAAGACCTTTCCAAGTTTTTGGGCTATAATTTTTGGATCCTTATGCGAAAATAATATTGTGCTATCATCTGCATATAAAATTAACTTGCAATCAGAATCGATACTAGTTACCATGTCATTAACATAGCAGAGAAATAGAAGAGGACCCAAAATACTGCCCTGAGGGACCCCACACGTAATAGGAATTGAGTCAGAAAAAACTTTACCAATACTTACTTTCTGATACCTTCCTGACAAGTATGATTTAAACCAAGAAATAGATTTGACACCTAATATATCTAATTTATCACACAAAATATCATGATTGACGGTATCAAATGCTTTTTGTAAGTCCATCATAACCATACCAGTGAGTAACCCTTTGGAGCTATTTGTACGGATATAGTCAAGTAGGTAAATAAGACATGTGTCAGTTGAATGAGATTTCCGAAACCCGGACTGGTGTTCGTAAATTAGATTATTAGTTCTTAGAAATGACTCAAATTGTACATACACGGCCCGTTCAAGAATCTTGGATACAATACATAAAATACTAACTGGTCTGTAATTCCCGACATCTAGTTTACTATTCTTTTTGTGTAGAGGTTTTACTTTAGCAATTTTCATATCATCTGGGCCAACCCCCTCTGTTATTGAAGAATTCACAATATAAGTATAATTATAGGGATTTTTAACACATCATGCAGCACCATCTTTAAGAAATTTTGCAGGGATACCATCTAATCCAGTGCTTTTGCTTATATTAAGCCTACATAATTCTTTATATACAAACTCCTCACTTACATGATGAAGGTGAAACTCTTTTTGTGATATGTTCCTATAAAAATTCTTAATTGTATCGGATGCCACGTACACTATAAAAATTCTTTGCTGCCGGGAGTTTCTGTACTAAATTAGATGCAATATTTGTAAAGAAGTTATTAAAATCAGTATAAAAACTGCGTAACTATATTTCTATTAATAATTCAGGGAAAATGTGTCATTATAATAATTATGAGGGTCCATCAGAAATTCTTCCAGATTCCAAGCTTCAACATAATAGTCAAGGGAGACGAAAACGATATACGTAAAGTTCTTTTTACCGTGCCATCAAATTCATGCTGCGGTCATTCGTTCTCAACAGCTTTTCCAATCTCAAATACTCACGAACATTCGCAAAAATGGTGAGTGTGCATTATTTTGCTCGTTGGATGTTTTTCTAACAAAGAATTTGATTCAAATTGCATGTCTTCATCAGATTAGAAAATGCGCACCTATTGATTGAATAGGTGCAATAAATTCCGGATGAAATTATTCGGATATTCGAGTGTTTTTCTCATTTTCGGTCCCGCTTTCAGCGATGTCACGCCAACATGTTCGTAAGACCGCTTACATGTGTCTTGTCTGTAGATACTTATATTAAGTCAGTGATGTAGTGTATATTCACAGGTCATTTGTCATTAAGGCACTTTCAATTTTTTATGTTTTACATGTACTTTCAACTTCATTTCTCAATAAATTTACTTGACTCAATAAATTTACTTGACACATGTATGTAAATTGACAGATTTGCATTGTCAGGCTGTAGAACTGCAGTTTAAAACTTGTTGCACTAAAAATCCAACAAAAGATGCAACATTATCAGTGATTAATCTAGACGTGCGTCTTGTGTAAAATACGCATAAAAATCGAAAAAAGACCCACAGTTTCAAAATATGTGCATTCAATTTGACGCATACAAATCTGGTAGTTTATAAACCAAAATATCACGATTAGTGATTTCTATGTACCGTTTGATAACTTTAATTTCATCACTTGGATAATTTATCAATTTCTTCAGTTAAATAATTTGATTTCTGATGATCACAGGTGCAAGATTCATGCCCCATTTGCTTAAAATGTTAAGCCCCAAGCAATTGTTGCTTGTGATCGGTAACCATCCATTATAGGCATTCAATAGCCAATCAGAGCGCCCCTTTTGCATGAGAGCGAATCGCCTACAATGGTGAAATATAAAACAAAAGTTGGGGCAGAGATCTGCCTGCCCCATTTGCGCTAAAAAAATGAGAATGGCACAGGAAACCGTCAGCAAAGGGCCAAGGGCGCATCTAAAATCTGTGCCAGACTTACATCGTATGTTATTTAGTCATCCAGACAAAACTGGTACCAACAGCAACAGGTTACCCATTCCCCTGTAATTACGCATATTCTTGAGTTTATCCATTTCCAGCATTTTTCCAAGTTATCTACTTACCTTATCCCTTTCCCACACAGATACGCATTTCTACTACCGTATTTTAATGCAATAAAGCAAACAAAAAATTATACAACTACTTAATATTTAAAATAATTATCGGTAACTGAAAAAAAGTGTTGCTATTTTAAGAAATGCTGTAAGTTACAGTATAATCTGACAGGTGTGCAAATTGATTTCCCCTTAGGTCACTCAAGTTCACGCAAGCTTTGGCTGATGGAGTGTAAAAAAAAAAGATGTCTATTTGATCATCAGAATATTTGACAGGGTGATTAACCAGTCAGGGAAACATTGTGCATGACTTTTTTCATGATCAAAAGGTCTGTCTGTGTATGCTTTCGACACAGAGGCATACAAGGAGGAATAAAAGTCGTCAGTACACAGTATGACAGGGACATTTTGTGCAAACTACGAACAATTAAAATGGATAATGCACAGTATTAGACATAAGTAGTAAGAAAATAAATTATGCATGTTTTGGCTGCAATTAATATTAGTACATGTGCATCATCCGACACATTGTAAGGAATTTCTAGATTAATCACTGCATTATTGAAATAAATTAATTATAATTTGATTTAAGCATTAGCTATTCAAAGAGTACATTTAATAATGTCCAACTGGGTCCAATTTCCACCTATACATTTCCACTGATAGGCAAATGGCCAGTGTCAAATTCATCTTTAGAGTGGGGGGCAAATGACTATATACCATACAGGCATAATTAATATATGAATGATTTTCTATGTATATATTTGTCACCTTGTAATGGAATTCTAGTGCCCTAATTACATAAAAAAGGACTGAGGTCAGAGGCCCTCATGTTGTTTTGAAGGGAAAGCAGAATTTGTCTTGTTAAAAATAATACTCATGCAATCTCACCTTTTAGAAGAAAAAAGGGGGATATAGAAATAGGCTTTGTCTGTCCATCCGTCTGTCACACTTTCGTGTCCGGTCCATAACTTTGTCATTTATCAAAGGAATTTGAAATTACTTGGCACAACTGTTTAATAACATAACATTATGTCATGCACAAAAACCAAACTCCTACCTCCAGGGTCAAGGTTGTACTTGCTCATTCAAGGTCAACATTGTCTATTTGAGGGTATATGTCGTGTCCAGTCCATAACTTTCTTATCTTTGAAGGGATTTTGTAAATACTTGCCACAAATGTTCACAATAATGAGACGATGTGTTATGCGCAACAACCGGTCATCTACCACCAAGGTCAAGGTCACTCTTGGAGGTCAAAGATTAACATAATCTGTTATAAGGTATATTTTGTGTCCAGTCCATAACCTTTTCATAGATCAAGGGATCTTGAAAATACTTGGCACAAATAGTCACTATAATTGGATGATGTGTCATACGCAAACCTGTATCCCTACCTCCAAGGTCAAGGTCACACTTGGAGGTCAAAAATTAACATAGTCTGTTATAGGGTATATTTTGTGTATGATCTAGAACTTCTTCATAGTTCAAGGGATTTTGAAACAACTTGGCACAAATAATCACAATAATAAGACGATATGTCAAGTACAACACCTACATTTCAACCTCCAAGGTCAATGTCACACTAAGAGATCAACATAGTCTGTTATATGGTATGTCTATAACTTCTTCATAGTTCAAGGGATTTTGAAAATACTTTGCACAAATAGTTACAATTATAAGACGATATATCATGCACAACACCTGCACCCCTACCTCCAAGGTCAAGGTCACATTAAGAGGTAAAAGCTTAACATGATAGATTTTTAAATTTCGTGTTTCATTTTATTTCTTTAAATTTATTGTTGCATTTGCAGACCTAGCATTGATCATAATTTTGGACTAAAAGTCCTGAGATCCATACCTCAATCTTTTGAATTAGCACAATTTTATGCTTCATATAAAACTTCCTTGGGACGGGGGACGTTGGTAACTCTGTTTCAAATTCTTGTCTAAATTATTTTTAGAAATACAATATACAGTAGGGGAAAAATATATTAAAGTATATAAATAGTTTATAAATAGTCTATTGGGGATGAGAATGGGACTGAAATTCTGCTCCTTGAAATCCTGGAATAATGGCCCTCTAGTGCTTTAGCCTGAATATAGTCTAAATATATGACATGATCTGTAATTCATAGTTAACCTTGCCTATTACTTTAGTATGTACACGTGTATTTATTACCTGCAGGCATCAGATGCAAAGCGGCTCAAATTGTCAGATGAGGAAAGAAGCAGCAAATTAGAACCACTGAAGACCAGTGGTTGGACAATGGTTGAAGGAAGAGATGCTATTTATAAGGAATTTCTGTTCAAAGATTTCAATGAGGTATTATAGTACTTTTCATTTTATCAATATATTAAGGAGCTCCACTGAGGAGTTTAATGGTGAATATTTACTCTTGTAGTTATTATTATGATCACATACAGACAATCAAACCATTTTTGATGTGAGTTATAGATGACTTAAATATATAATATAGGTGTTTCTCATCCAATGTTTGTATGAATTTGATTATGCTCACATGTATAAGAAGTAGATGAACTTTATATGTGATTTGTATTATTGGTACAAGTACATGTGTGAATTTGATTCATGTGATCTCTTAATTGCCTAAACTATGTTTTCATATGACTAAAATTTTCTAATGTTATTTCTTCTGATTTAAAACTGATAATTTTGAAAGAAAGGGAAGTCCATTTAAGATATTTAGTAATGAAAGAGTTAAAATGAATTGATTCATAATGGTAGTTCTGTATTACAGTAAATAATAATGTTGATAAGTATTTAGTATCAGAAATAACACCACACCTTGAAAGAATTATGTATGGATGTTATTGGCAAGTGTGAGAAACACGATCCAATATTACATAATATTATATTTATATAGCAGATGATAAAATGTTTTAGAACAAAATATCATCATTCAACATATAGAATGTTCATACAACCTTTTTTAGAACAATATTTTATAAGAATGCCCGTAGATTGGCTACCTTTTTCCTGGGGTTTACATATTTATTATGCCAACAGGGACAGCAGTGTGTTTTATTGATATGACAAAAACAGAAAGAACATCAAAACTCTTGGCTATCTAATCTCTAGTTGTGTGTCAGTCCTCTTTTTATTTCATGTAGCATAATGATTAACCCTTTCGCTGCCAGAGGGTTATTGTTTTATTGTTCACCTATTTGCCAGAGGATTTTCTAAGAAATTACTATATTATTATTTAATATAATTATTATTATTTGTTATTAGTACTATAATAATTATATATGTTTCCAAATCTGTTAGTATAATAATAATAATTGTCGATTGTATAATTTTCTTTATATTTATTATTATTTTTATTATTATTATTATTATTAATTTATTATTATTACTATTATTATTATAGAAACGGCTAAAGCCGTCCATATGGCAAATACGCCGAAAATATCAGGGACGGCTTAAGCCGTCCCTATGGCAGTGAAAGGGTTAAGGTATTGTTTATATTATACTCAGGCATTTGGTTTCATGACAAGGGTGGCACTGAAAGCAGATAAGATGGACCATCATCCGGAGTGGTTTAATGTTTATAACAAGGTACATTATCTCCTAGCAACACTTTATACATGTATTTATAACTTCTGTATTTTACTGTATATGGTACATTTTGTAATTTACAGTGTTGGGTACATTTTGTATTTGAAAGTGTTACAAAACTGTAGGTCACAAGCTTTATCAGATGTCAATGATAATGTTAATATTTCTTTAAAGCCACTATTATTTATTGGGAACAGGTGCAAGTCTTGTATTTTTACCAAATGTCAAAGATAATGTTAATATTTCTTTAAAGCTACTATTATTTATTGGGAACAGGTGCAAGTCTTCTTGTATAACTTCTCATTAAACGATTCATTCCCTTGATTTTTAGTTTGTGACAGGGTGAGCTTTTGTGATCGCTTTTCGTCCGGCGTCCGTCCAGCGTCCGTCTGTAAACTTTTACTTTAAATGACATCTCCTCATAAACCACTAAGCCAATTTCATCCAAACTTCACAGGAATGTTCCTTTGGTGGTCACCTTTAAAAATTGTTCAAAGAATTTAATTCCATGCAGAACTCTGGTTGCCATGGCAACCGAAAGAAAAAACTTTAAATATCTTCTTTTAAAGAACCCAAAGAGCTAGAGCTTAGATATTTGGCATGAAGCATCTTCTAGTGAGTGTCTACCAAGTTTGTTCAAATAAAAGCCCTGGGGTCAAAATTGGCCCAGCCCCAGGGGGTCATTGATTTTCCCTATATGCATATAGTAAAAACTTAAAAAATCTTCTTTTAAAGAACCCAAAGAGCTAGAGCTAAGATATTTAGCATGAAACATTTTCTAATAAGTTTCTACCAAGTTTGTTCAAATAAAAGCCATGGGGTCAAAATTGGCCCTGCCCCAGGGGGTCATTGATTTTCCCTATATGCATATAGTAAAAACTTAAAAAATCTTCTTTTAAAGAACTCAAAGAGCTAGAGCTTAGATATTTAGCATGAAACATGTTCTAATGGGTGTCTACCAAGTTTGTTCAAATAAATGCCCTGGGGTCAAAATTGGCCCCGCCCCAGGGGTCATTGATTTTCCTGAAATGTGTATAGCAAAAACTTAAAAATCTTCTTTGAAAAAACCCAAATAGCTAGAGTTTAGATATTAAGCATGAAACATCTTCTAGTAAGTGTCTACAAAGTTTGGTTAAATATAAGCCCTAGGGTCATAACTGGCCCCGCTCTTGGGGTGTCATTGTTTTTAGATATATTTGTATAGTAAGAACATAAAAAATCTTCTTTTAAAAAACCCAATGAGCTAGAGCTTAGATATTTAGCATGAAACATCTTCTTATGGGTATCTACCAAGTTTGTTCAAATAAAAGCCCTTGGAATAAAATTGGCCCTGCCGGAGGGGGGGGCAGGTAATTGTTTTTCATTATATGTGTGTAGTAAAAACTAAACAACATGAAACATCTTCTAATGGGTGTCTTCCAAGTTTGTTCAAATAAAAGCCCTAGGGTTTAAACTGGCCCCGCTGCGGGGGCCACTATACAGGTGAGCGACCTCAGGGCCATCATGGCCCTCTTGTTAATAGCTCCATTTTTGTTTTTGTTTTTTTTTTCCAAAAATTGGGAGAGCTTTTGTATTCACCCTGGTGTTTGTTAAGTTTTTGCATG
Organism: Ruditapes philippinarum; assembly: GCF_026571515.1. NCBI lineage: Eukaryota > Metazoa > Mollusca > Bivalvia > Venerida > Veneridae > Ruditapes > Ruditapes philippinarum. The sequence goes on from NW_026856378.1 coordinate 168,095, forward strand.
CATGTAAGTATCTCCAAAACTGCTGAAGGGAATGGGTTGAAACTTCACACACTTATTTCAGAGCATAATAGGAGATCACTGTCCAAGGTCCATAACTTGAACATTGATTTCTATATAATTATAGCCCTTTTTGGAACTTAAAAACCCTACTTTTTCCTAGCTAAGTTATACTATTATACTATCAGCACTGAGAATATTTGAGCATGCTGTCTTACCAATAGCTCTTGTTCAATGGGCCCAGTACTGTGAATAAAGCCATAGTAATTATGCCCCCACTTCGAAGAAGAGGGGGTATATTGCTTTGCACTTGTCGGTCCGTAGACCAAATGGTTTCCGATCAATAACTAAAGAACCCTTAGGCCTAGGAACTTCAAACGTGGTATGGTGATTGGTCATGATCAGTAGATGACCCCTATTGATTTTGGGGTCAAGGGGTCAAAGGTCAAGGTCACATTGACCTCTTAGGTAAAAACGGTTTCCGATCAATAACTAAAGAACCCTTAGGTCTAGGAACTTCAAACTTGATATGGTGATTGGTCATGACCAGCAGATGAACCCTATTGATTTTGGGGTCAAGGGGTCCAAGGTCAAGGTCACATTGACCTTGTAGGTAAAAACGGTTTCCGATCAATAACTAAAGAACCCTTAGGCCTAGGACTTCAAACTTGATATGGTGATTGGTCATGATCAGTAGATGACCCCTATTGATTTTAGGGTCAAGGGGTCAAAGGTCAAGGTCATATTGACCGCTTAGGTAAAAACGGTTTCCGATCCATAACTAAAGAACCCTTAGGCCTAGGAACTTCAAACTTGGTATGGTGTTTGGTCATGACCAGCAATGACCCCTATTGATTTTGGGATCAAGGGGTCAAAGGTCAAGGTCACATTGACCTTGTAAGTAAAAACGGTTTCTGATCAATAACTAAAGAACGCTTCAGCCTAGGAACTTCAAAATTGGTATGGTGATTGGTCATGACCAGTAGATGAACCCTATTGATTTTGGGGTCTAAGGGTCAAAGGTCAAGGTCACATTGACCTTGTAAGTAAAAACGGTTTCCGATCAATAACTAAAGAACGCTTAGGCCTAGAAACTTCAAACTTGGTGTGATGATTGGTCATGACCAGCAGATGATTCCTATTGATTTTTAGGTCAAGGTGTCAAAGGTCAAGGTGTCAAAGGTCAAGGTCACATTGACCTTGTAGGTAAAAACGGTTTCCAATCAATAACTAAAGAACGCTTAGGCCTAGAAACTTCAAACTTGGTATGATGATTGGTCATGGCCAGCAGATGACCCCTATTGATTTTGGGGTCAAGGGGTCCAAGGTCAAGGTCACATTGACCTTGTAGGTAAAAACGGTTTCTGATCAATAACTAAAGAATGCTTAGGCCTAGGAACTTCAAACTTGGTATGATGATTGGTCATGACCAGCAGATGACCCCTATTGATTTTGGGGTCAAGGGGTCAAAGGTCAAGGTCACATTGACCTTGTAGGTAAAAACGGTTTCCAATCAATAACTAAAGAACGCTTAGGCCTAGGAACTTCAAACTTGGTATGATGATTGGTCATGACCAGCAGATGACCCCTATTGATTTTGGGGTCAAGGGGTCAAAGGTCAAGGTCACATTGACCTTGTAGGTAAAAACGGTTTCCGATCAATAACTAAAGAATGCTTAGGCCTAGGAACTTCAAACTTGGTATGATGATTGGTCATGACCAGTAGATGACCCCTATTGATTTTGGGGTCAAGGGGTCAATGTCATATTGACCTTGTACTTAATGACGGTTTCTGACCAATAACTCAACAACTCAAGTTGCCTTGGTTGATATTTTTATATTAAACTAAAAATGCTTTTGGTATACACATTTGAAGGTCTTATGTAATATAACAACTTGGCTGTCATTAATGAGGACTACATGATTCATAAAATTTATGTATATATTATTTGGTAAGATTTGTAATAACTTAAATTGCTTCACACAACCTATGGGGTCACAATTATTATTACCTTGTGACTAGTCATGACCAGTAGATACTAGATAACTGATAATCCTTATTAATTGTTTGTTCACAGGGTCAGAAGTCCTGCATAATAACCTGATCACATGACTATATGGCTGCCGATAGGGGGCATACATGTTTTACAAACATATCTTGTTTTCTTTTGAAATTATAAATCTACATATGCCATATATTGCAAAATGTTTGTAATTCATGATTCGAAGCACAGACAACCTTTTTTCCATAACATCCTTAATTACATGTATGAAAATAATTTCCTTCTTATTCCAGGAATCAAATTTTTGGAGTTTCTTATGAACACTTCTTTAAATAAAGCATAATTTTAAGTTATGGATGATTTGCTTGTTTATTTCATGTGTTGTTAAGACAACTGGATGTAGAACATATTTTCATTAACTCAACTTATTAAAATCCACTTACATGTGTATAAAATTCAGCTAGAATTATGTACATTTAAATTTGATACTTTATGTTTGAATTGGATATAACAGTGGCAAATCACCCTGGCAAATCACCCTGTCTAACCTTCCTCAGGTTCCATAAAGGTTTTATTCAGGCAAATCTGTTAATTAGCCACTTTAACCTTTACCATATGGACATGTTAAGCAACTGAATCTACATAAGCGACCAAGGCAGACCAAGATCATATGTGCCATCTTATCATGGTCCGCACTAAAACTGATATTTTGAAATTTTCCCTAAATAAATGATGAATAGCTGTGTCCAGATTAATATATTGACAAGCCATTTTTGAGGTATTTACCATGGTTAAGCATAATAGTTGTTAAAGTCGCAGATACTGCTTGAATAAAGCAAGAACATTATGTGTGCTTTGATTCATTCCTATCATAATTTAAAGAAATATTAACATATAAATTGTAGATTTTTGTGCTAAAGATAGAATTCTTATTTTTATTTTCAGGTGCAGATAACTCTCAGTACCCATGATTGTGGCGGCCTGTCGGAGAGAGATGTCAGACTGGCTACGTTTATTGAGGGCGCGGCCAAGACGTCGTAATATACTGCTGATATTCATAGAATCTCCTCCTCACAAGTGCTGACTTATACCTTGATATGAGCTATAATTTGGACCAATCAAAATACAGCATTTAGTCAAAGATTTTTATTGTATGTTGTTGTTAATAATAATGATTGTTGTGGTGTGTGTCTCTGTGATTTTATTAATTCTAACATGTTTGTTTAATTTAGGGATTTTGTTTGTTTTTGTATACAATCTAATTATAAATATGCAAGAGCTTGATAAGCAAGAATTTTGTATTTCTATGCAGGATTTCTGTGCCTATTTGTTTTGTATTTTATAAAAATATAGAATATTACCAAGTTTTTGTTCAAATTTAAAGATAGAAGATACAGTGAATTTTGCTATCCTAAGTAAGCTTTGAAAATGTTTAAGATGTTAGATTTTGGAAGTATTGTATTTTTGTCCAGTCAATCAGTCTGTCCCTCTGACTATGTTAACCTGTGGCATTATTAAAATTTTCATTTTAAAAGCAGGAGCTTTCATACTTGAAATTAACATGCCTCTGGATAAGAGCTTTATTTTGACAAAAGTATGATCCTAAATTTTTCAAAATCATAATTTAAATTGTTATCAATAGATTGTGTGCAGCAATATTTGTGTTTTACAAACTTATTTTGATTATTGTATACTTTGAGGCATGCCTCTTAAATCTGAAAATATTAAACATCAAGTGGTAGTTTTGTTAGCACTTGATATCTGATATTGATTTTCTTTGCCTGCACTTGTTGATAGGCATTTTTTTTTCAAATCAAGAATGTGGCATGAAATTAATATGCATTTCAATGATTCTTCCAATTTGGAATATTTCAAGTAAATTATTAATTATTTAAATTCCATTTTACCAGAATTTAGTTATTTCTGCAAAGTCTTAATTTCATAAATCAATTCTGACAGTGTATAATTTTAATAGCAAATTCTACCAAAATTGCATAATCATTACTACATTACTTGATTAAAGTAATGTTACACAACCTGCTTGATTTATTTACAGTAGATTATGATTCTATTACATTTAAAATTTGAGATTATTTATTTGTGTTCAGCTTAGTCATGTAAGACAAACTTGATAAATACTGTATTAATTTGATATTATTACTCACCAATGGTGTAGAAGATTGTAATTTCATAATATATGTACGTAAACTAGTCATGTGAAGTCAAAAATAATATTTTTCCTTGTATGTGAAGGGCTACTGCTAGTTTGTGACAGTCATAAATTTTGATTATTAATTGCTAAATATATTAAATGGTTATTCCGCAGCATTGTGGTAAGGTAAAAATGGTTGGAGCATTGATATCTTCATTGGAAACTCTCTTATATCTTGAAAGAGTATAATATATTGCCACCTTTCAGACTCTATCTGACTCCTGTATTTTAATGATTGATTGATATAATTGTTTGTAGTTAACCATGCTTGTTTGTAGTTTTACCTTGAAAATCTTAAGTTATTTTTATCGTAAGTCACCACAACGGTTTTAAATCGTTATCCTGACAGAGATTTTGGATTCTTTCATTTGAGGGAGCAATCAAGTTAGAATAGAGAACATAGATGCCAGTTTGTGTCTGAATACATGAAGATGCACCTGCGGTCTCCCTCCTCTACCAAAACTGTAATGTTGCCATATTTATGACCTTCACAATATTTGTGTGTCCTAAACCCAACTAAAATGAACCCAACCAAAATAGTTTTATAAAAAATGATGTAAATGTTATGAGTATAAACATGACAATGATTCAGTGACTTTGATATATGGACTGGTATCAATATTCAAGTAGATGAAGTAAACTATTAAAGCCAGTACTTTAATTTGTGTTTGGTTAAATGTATACATGTATCTACTGACTTGTAAAACATTCCAAAAATATATATTGTACAAACCGCCTCCGTGGTCGAGGGGTTAGAGTCGATGACTTCTAATCCAATTACCTCTCTGGCGTGGGTTCAATCCCCGGGAGATGCTTTGGTAGTTTAGCGCGGAGGAAGGTAGTCTAGTACTGGTGTAACTCTCCAGGAACGATGGTTAGGAAACTACCCGCCTATATGACTGAAATACTGTTGGGAAAAGGCGTAAAATGAAACAAACAAACAAACAAATATATTGTACAACAGGGTCGTTTGAAAAAATACAGTATGCAGGAATAAATCAGCTTTCTACATGATAGAACAATGAAACTAAAGATATTGAAAATAGAATTCTTAACTTTTGCACATTTAAATATGAACCTTGATTACATTATGTCAGATATTAATGTTATGATATTGATATGTTTTGATATTACATTAAAGTAAGTAAGTTACTTATTTACAGTTTATCCAAATCTAATGTATAGGGTATTATAGCATCTAATGATATAGGCCTTTATTCATATCAAGTTTATCTCTGGTTAATTTTGGTTATTAGATATTTTGTCAACTTTGACACAATCCCATCCTATGTTGACAGTGTTGTACATCTATGTTTTCTATTTGGTACTTTAATGTTATAGATTTCAGATGAATAAATAAATAAGTGTTGATTTTACAATGCCTTTGTTTTTATTCCATTCTGAACATTGATTAATTTGTTAATATCAGCACTTACCTTTTCTGCATATTATGGAGAAAACAAACTCTTTGAGTCACAAATGCCCTGTATAAATAAAAAAAATACTTGATTATCAATAGGTGTTTGCATTATAGAAATTTGGTCTGACATCAAGGCATGTGAGTACATGTATCTTGAGGGTTTATGAGTAATGTAAACAAAACTTGAGGGTCTGTGAGTTAGATTATCAAGCAACTTTGAAAATCTAAAACGCGTTTGAAGATAAGTGAGTTACATGAAGGTTATCAAATCTGAGGGCCTGCAGTGAGTTAGGTAATTAAGCTTGTGTAGCTGTGACATATGTAAACAAGGTTGGGTACCTGTGAGTTAGGTAGACAAGCTTAATCACCCTTGAATAAGGTAAACAAGCTCGATGACCTGTGAGTTAGGTAAACATACTTTATCACCTTTGATTTCTTAGGTTAACAAACTTGATCACCTGTGAGTCATACAAACTTGATCATCTTTGAAATAGGTAAACAAGCTTGAGGACCTGTGAGTTGGGTAAATACGTTTGAGGTAGTAAACAAGCCTGATCAACTTTGAGTTAGATAAACAAACTTGAGGACCAGCTGTGAGTTGGGTAAACAAGCTTGATGGTCTGTGAGTTAAACAACCTTCATAACTTGTGAGTTAGGTTAACAAGATTGGTGACCTGTGAGTTAAGTAAACAAGCCTGATCAAATTTGAATAAGGTAAACAAACTTGAGGACCAGCTGTGAGTTATGTAATTTAGGCTTGATGACGTGTCAGTTAGGGAAACAAGATTGATTACCTGTGAGTTAGGCAAACTTGAGGACCAGCTGTGAGTTAGGTAAACAAGCTTTAGGACCTTTGAGTAAGGGAAACAAACTTGATGACTTATGAGTTAGGTATACAAGCTTGATGACTTGTGAGTTAAACAACGTTCATAACTTGTGAGTTACGTAAACAAGGTTGGTGTTTTGTGAGTTACGTAAACAAGTTTGATGACGGGAGTAAGGGAAACAAGCTTTGTGAGTTAGGTAAATAAACTTAAGGACCAGCTGTGAGTTACTTAAACAAGCTTGAAGACCTGTGAGGTAGGTAAACAAGTTTGATGATTTGTGAGTTAGGTAAACAATCATTTGGTGCATTATCAGCATCGGGTACAACCGTCGACTTAATCTACTTTCTTTTAGTTGCTCAAGCATTAAATAATTGATTAAGATTACAGCAGAACGCTCAAGGCAAATTTTTTTGTATAGGTTTATGAATAAAATATGTCAATCATGACCAATTTTAACACCGGTCACATGGAAATATGCCATTACCGTGAAATAAGTGATGACGCGCAATAAGTGATGTTGAGTATACTTGAAACTACTGCAATAACTTCTGACAATTGCAAGCACAAGTACGTACACTTAGTTAATACTCGTATTACTGCGTAGCTTCAAAAACATCTGATATGCACAAAAACAGACTTTAAAGTTGCTGCAATAGATTCAGACCCTTGCAAACACAAAAAAATATACATGTATCTTCTCTGATCTTATGTAATAGTTCTAGCAAGTGCAAGCTCACAAAAAATCCCTCAACGTTATATTACTGGTGATCGAAATGGCTTTATTAGGCACATTTATACAACCCACCGTAATATTGTACTATGTACTAAACACTGCTGCAATAGTTTCAACACCAGAGGGTAAATTTACTTAAATATTCTAGGAAACTTCCAGGCATTGTACTTAAAGCTGTGACAAAAACTTCTAACACGTTAATTTGCTAGCAGCTAAAATGGATTACATATGTACGGTAGGCTTTTGCAATAACTTTCAAAAGCTTTATGATATCTACCCAGGAAAGCATTTCCCCTTAAAACTGCTCCTGTAAGACGTTTAACTTATTTAAATAAAATGAATTAAGTAACCCACATGAAAAATAATCTAGATCTGCAGCATATACAAAATGTACTCGCTTTCGTCCACGTGTTTAAGCTTCAAAATTGGTACTGAGAAGTAGCATTCATTTTCAGTAGATATAGTCAAGGTAGCCCTAATGTTAAGAGATACATGTTTACACAATTGTAGCTCTAAGTTAAGTTAATTAAAGCATTATTTTTAAGCACGTGAAAGTAGTTGAGAATATATCCTTAATTTTTTTTATATACAGAAAAAAATCATTCATGATTCTGTACAAATAAAAAAAACATACCTTCAAGTTCAGGGAATTTTACATGACAAGTGGCGTCAAGTTAAATAAACATCTATATCTCCAAAATTAATTTCAAACAAAATAATCAAAAACTTGTTCTAGTAACGAATGTACATTGACTTGTGCATATATGTTTTCTATGATTTATTCCAACTAATGTATGCAAGAGTCCTGTTAATGTATGCCAGTTATATACGAATTCTCGTAACAACATAATCTGAAGACTGAGTGAAAAAGTATATGAAAAAAAAAATCAGAAAAATGATGTTAAACTGAAGAGAAAAGCACGATTATAATCAAACATCCAATCCCAAGAAAAACCGTCTGATCTAATTCGAAGAAAATTAATTGTGTAATTCGTTCAACTTTTTTTAAAATATTCAACCCGATAATTCAGAATTCAAGTTAAAATATTTCATGAGTAAATTTATGAGCAATGGGCAGATAGCATATTAATTCGTCTGACATTTTAAGTGTATAGTGAACATAAATACATTTTTACAACGTAGGCCCTTGTTCGAATCTATAAGTGTCCGTCATAACTAACTCATATTGAATACATAACGGTTATTTCAACTATTAATTTTTAAATAACATCAAAATATTCTTGTAAAATACAAAAGAAACTCGTCTAAATGCCGTTTTCAGGAACGGCTTTTGCAATTAACGGTACGCTACAGAATTTAGACAGTTACCGGTACATACTACAACAACAACAAACATGTCGGAAAGATACAGTTTTTCGCTGACTACTTTCAGGTTTATGCTTTTATTTATCATATGTTCAAATCCATCATAATTGTTCGATTGTTTAATTGCAGAGACATATGTTTTATTGACTCTGAGAGTAATTTCAGTATATATATTTACGTAGTCAGTCATTTTCCCATGGCAATTAGACTGCATACTCATGCCGCTTTGTTACAGATGTGGGTGGGGTATAATTTGTTTGTATCCATCGTTTAACAGTTTCGAGACGAATGAAGGAAAATAATGTGATTATTTACTATATATTCGGCCCATTCACAATTCAAAATTGCACTTTTTTCACAAAGTGGCGGAAAAAAATTCATAAGATTTCAGAAAATATCGGGACTTCGTCTTCGAAATTCATAATTTGTTTACCTTCCGGTAAAACTTGATTTTCACCAATTGCAAACACATAAAAAAGTTTTAAATGAGTTAAATAGTATTTGCGCATTTTATCGGGTTAAAGTAGAGACTTAAAGCAGATTTTACACAGGGCAGAAATTATAATTTAGTTCAAAATGTTGTGAAATGGCAAATATTATTTTTCACAATTTTATGACATACATGTATCAAGCTTTTTTTTCACAAAAGATCAGACCCTTCACAATTTTGACAAAAATGACTAGGTGTCCACAGTGTAACTGTAAGAAATTAGGATTTGAATCGACTAGGCTAGTCGGACAACCAGATTGGAATGTTCACTAGCCCAAAAGACATAAAATTTCACTAGCACGATTCATTTGTTCAAAACAGTTGTTTATACTGCCTCTGAAAATACAGTAGCCTGGGCGGGCTTATTACTGTGAAAAGTTGGTTGCCCGAGGAGAAATTTAGTAGTCAGGGGCTATCGGACTACTGCTAATTTCGAACACTATGTCCCATATTGGCTAATAAGTTATGATAGTCTACTGTCCCACTTACTGGATACCAAATTACTAATTGACAAAGTTATTAATTGCTTGGACCTTGGATGTAACAAGTTGATTCTCTTTGTTGTTTTGAGATAGTGAAATCTGAATAAACCAGGCAAATAATTTTGTTTTTATATCATTTCAGTCCATCAGGAAAGCTTGTACAGATTGAATATGCTTTAGCAGCAGTGGCAGCAGGTGCCCCATCTGTGGGCATTAAAGGTAAAACTAAATAATAAATTCTTACTAATTCTGTAAGAATGGTTTTACATGTATATTCCTATTGCTAAGAGAAGATCGTTTTCCAAATAATTGATTTTATTTACTTTTATAGGTTAAATTATAAGTACAAATTTGTAAGAAAATGTATAGTTTAAGGTATTTTATGTTTTGTTGAATGATACATACCAGTTTTATTCCTTTTCAAAATTTGATTTGAATGTTTAATGAATAAACTAGGTATACCATATATTGAAATAAACTTATAAAAATTGTCATTCAGTCCTGAATAAAAAGTAAATATTTCTAAGAACTTACAAATAGCATTTGAAATGGTTACAATGTTTCTCTCACAAATATACATTTGTTGATTTTAAAACAAACTAGAAAAAAAACAGTTTGAATCTTCTGATCATGGTCTACATTGTTTGCTATTTGTTTAATATATATTTTGAAATTTCTCTTAAGGCCATCCTTAAAAAAATGTTTGTTTGCAGTAACGCGACCGACTCACAAAATTTGCCCATACTCAAATTTTTTTTCGTGGTCGGGATAAAAAAAATTTTTTTGAATCAGAAAATTATGCCTTGTGCTTTAAGGTTAATAGAAGAAATAAAATGTAGTTCTTATTAAATTAGAATTCAGTTATAAATTTATTAATTGTTACCAGATTATCAAAGCATATATTGTCCAGCATTTTGAAATTCCATGTTTATTTGGGAGTACAGTTCAATAAAAAAAATAAATAAATCGACCTACCTACCCACCTTGAAAATTCTGGGTCGGGTTACTGCAAACAAACATTTTTTTAAGGACGGCCTAATAAAAATGAATGGTTTTATTTATTTAAAGATTGGCAAGTCCATTTAAGAATTTACATGTAGAGGGATAAGGGTAAAATACTTCACATGATTTTGCGCATTACAAAGTACAGTATTTTCCATATAAATTGTCTGATTACCCTGACAACTTGACAATATCTGGTTTTATATTACAGCCACAAATGGTGTTGTCCTGGCAACAGAGAAGAAACAGAAATCCATCTTATATGATGACAATAGTATACATAAAATTGAACTGATCACAAAAAATATTGGTATGGTATATAGTGGAATGGGACCAGATTACAGGTTAGCTACTTCCTCTTATTATTAAGATTACCACTGAAAGCAAAATTGCTGATTTTGAGCATATTGGAGATCATTGCATTCAATTTGATTTTGCTCAAATTCAATTTGTTTATCATGTGACTTAGTGATATCATACAGCTTATCAGCTAGCTTATAGGTTGAAGGTTCTACTCAGAATCAGATGTCAATTAAAATTTGAAAATACAGTTTACCTGAAGTTCATCTTTGCCATCTGTATACATGTACAGGTGTGAAATTGTCCTTTTTGTAAAACATTAATTTTATAGCGATGATCTGACTAAATAATCAGGATAAATTTACATAATTCTGATTGATAAATTATTTTAAAACAATTGGTATAATTATGTTATGAGACATATGTTTAGTGTCAAAGAGATACAGATTGATTTTTCCTTCTTTTAATGATTTTAAGTTTAATTTTTGTCTACAGATCTTTGTCTGTAAAGATTGTTACTATTTGTAAATCTTGTTTGTTTTCCATGACTGGTACAGTATTTTTCTTTTACCTATTTGCCTTCTTGCCATTGTAAACTGAAATTTGTACATGGCACAGGTCAGATTCCATGGTAAAAGAAAATTTGAATGAAAAATAAACACTGTTTAAAATTTAAATCTTAACTTTTTCAAGATTTAAAAACATTTTAAAACCAGACTTTCCTACTCTTTGTAATAGCTTGGTTTATGTCTACATTTCTCAAGATATTTTAACCAATACTTCACACAGGCTGATTTTTATCAAGTGTAATATGACCAATATTGGCTCAAATGTGGCCCTTTAGGGTCCCCCCCCCCAAGAAAGACTTGTTTTGTGACATTTTCCTTACACTTGTTGTATGTTTGTTGAATTATGTTTTGATACCATATAAAGCGATGATTTATTTACATATAATTTCAGAGTTTTAACAAAAAGTGCAAGAAAATTAGCGCAGCAATATTTCCTACAGTACCAGGAACAGATACCAACGTCACAACTTGTACAACGAGTGGCCAATGTCATGCAGGAATTTACACAGTCTGGGTATGTTATCATACAGGATTCATTTTTAAAGCTGCACACCTCCAGATGAGCCAAAATATTTCTAGAAATTCAGTCTTTAGAAAAATGTATAAAGATCTTAAGAAAAGTAAAAAGATTCAATATTTGATTAATTATTTACATGTTATGTGGGATTAATGACTGATTTTGCAGTATCAATCACTATAATTCTACTGTTACTAAGGAAGTAAGAGATATTTATGTATATTTTGACCTTTTTGGTAATTGACGTGGATTGTTAGTGCCGTCTTCAATGTGTAAATTACTTTCTTTGTTCACTTCACAATACATGTATTTTACTTTTAAATACATTTGTGTGTCGCCTCTACGGAGTAGTGGCGACATATAAGGATCACTTCTCCGTCGTCTGTCTGTCCGTCTGTCCGTCACAAAACTTGCCCGAATTCTCATAAACTACTGGTGCAATTTCATCCAAACTTTACAGGAATGATCAGTACCAAGTCTAGTTGTGCATATTGTCAGCATTTTTCGGTTCAATGATTTTTGTCAGAGTTATGGCCCTTTAATAATTTTTATTTTTAAAGTTTGTCCGGACTACTTCTCTTATACCACTAATGCAATTTCAATGAAACTTTACAGGATTGATCTGTAGCTCAAGTCCTTGTTGAGCATATTGCACGGGTTTTCCGGTTGAATGATTTTTGGCCGAGTTATGGCCCTTTGATAAAAAGGTGTTTTTTTCTGTGTGTTGCCAGATACACAAAAGCTTGTCCGGACTACTCCTCATAAACTACTGGTGCAATTTTATCCAAACTTTACAGGAATGATCAGTACCAAGTCTAGTTGTGCACTGTCCATCTGTTTGTCCGTCTGTCACAAAACTTGTCCCAACATAAAATTGGCCATCATGAGGCGACACATGTGATTACTGATTGCTCTTGTCAAATTTTTCATGAAAATTAGAATGAATCTGAGGGTATGCTGCTTTCAGTTTAAATTGGTTTTTGTAGTTGTATGATTTTAATATTTTAGTATAGTATGCCATCTAAAAGAAAGTGTCATTATGATTAATGTGTCTATAAACTCGTCAAAAAGATCAATAGAAAGGAGGCTAAGTAATTGAGGTTTCCCACTCCAAATTACTTGCCCTTCACAGTTGTAGGTTCAAATCTTACTATAGTCATGGGATATTTCCATTCTTTCCTGGAAGCTTTCATAGATAGGTGGTTCTACTCTACTCTGAGGAATACACAAACAAGATATCCAATGTGTTCTTGCACCTATTAAGCTCAGCATTGTTGCTGTAGTGGAAGCACAAAATGTTTTGCATTCTCGGGTCACGTTCTTAATGTAGTTTTATGTTTTGTTTCGATGATTTATGGGAGAAAAAGAACAAAAACAACTAGAATTACATTGATACTGTAACTGCTGAATTTATGCAGGAAGTTTTCTTTTTCACTTGTGTTTAGAAATTAAGATAGTACTTTGAAATTTGAACTTGTAACTTCTAGAAATTTGAAATTTCATGAACTATGAGAGAATTTTAAACAAACATATCTAAACTACACAAATGTACATTTAACTTTGTTATTTTTCCTCATTAGAGATAGATTTGTATATAATTATGTTGATCACTGTAAAGCCAAAATGTTTTTTATATTTATGAATAATTCATTCAAAATTCTTTCTCTAAAACTTTATTTTAAATGGGATTAGCAGTTTTGTGATTCAAATCTCTTTGATACAACAAATGTTTAATTTAAACAATTATGAGGTTCAAACAAAGATTTTTCTTGTAGCAGCAGTAATGTATAGAAAAAATCAGAATAGAACCAGTTATTAATTTGTATTATCTGAGAATTTATTAATTACAGGATATTTTTTTTTGTTTTTAGTGAAAATGGACAATATATTATACATTTGGATTTTATTTTTCACTTGTAAATAGTTCATTATCATATATTATTTGATAATACATTGATCAAAATGCATAAACAATACATTTTCAATGAATCATAACAAACTTTAAAGACAATGTCACATTACATATATAAGTCGTTTGTAATTATTCCAGAACATTATTTCAAAAACAATAATTAGAACAAGAAACAAAACTTTATATTTCACTCCAGATAAAACAGTCTGATATGTCTTATATTTTTCACTGTTGTACATTTAGTTTCTCATCGTAAAGTACAAGATAAAGTTTTATGCAAAAATGATTGTACATTTATTTTAGTGGTGTTAGACCTTTTGGAGTCTCATTATTGATGGCAGGCTGGGATGAAGCTGAAGAAAGACCATATCTATATCAGTGTGATCCTTCTGTAAGTATACAAGTTATACTGGGGAGTGATATGTTGTGAGTTTTGAATATTGAAAAACAAATTAAAACATTCAATTATATTTCATGCAATATTCAGGGTACTTTTATATCATATTCAGAATACAGGCAGATGCTTATTATACCCCCAAAAACGAAGTTTGGGGGGGTATATAGGAGTCACCCGGTGGCCGGTCGGGCGGTCGGTCCAGACGTCCGTTGCATTTTCCTTGTCCGGAGCATTACTTGAAGACTAATGGTTGGAATTCAATATAACTACATACAATGGTCAAGTGCACAAGAACCATAACTCTATCTTGACTAATTACAGAGTTATTGCCCTTTGTTACTTTTCCTTGTCTGGGGCATAACTTGAAAACTACTGGTTGGAATTCAAAACAACTTCATACAATTGTCAAACACAATAAGGGGAAGTGAATTGCACAAGAACCATAACTCTATCTAAAGTAATTACAGAGTTATTGCCCTTTGTTACTTTTCCATTGCCTTTTTTGTCCGGACCATAACTTGAAGACTAATGGTTTGAATTCAATATAACTTCATACAATGGTCAAGCACATTGAGAGAAAGTGCAGTGCACAAAAGCCATAACTCCATCTTTACTAATTACAGAGTTATTGCCCTTTGTTACTTTTCCTTGTCCAGAGCATAACTTGAAAAGTACTGTTTAGAATTCAATGCAACTTCATACAGTTGTCAAGGACATTAAAAGGAAGTGCAGTGCACAAGAACCATAACTCCATTTGGACAAAATACAGAGTTACTGCCCTTTGATACTTTTCCTTGTCAGGAGCATAACTTAAAACGTACTGGTTGGAATTCAAAACAACTTCATACAATGGTCAAGCACAATAAGAGGAAGTGCAGTGCACAAGAACTATAACTCTATCTTCAGTATTTATAGAGTTATTGCCCTTTGTTCCCTTTCTTTGTCTTTCTGGACTTATTACAGAGTAATTCAATTAAACTTCATCAATGGCCAACCACATTGAAAGGAAATGCAACATATAAGAACCACAACTATCTTTAATTGCCCACAACCATAACTCTATAGTTCAATTCTTTTACAAGGTATTCTGTTAATAGTAACAACCTCATTTCAGAAGCAGTCTTGTGGGGGTATTAATCACATTTAGTGATAGTTTTAGTTTAAATATTAATTCTTGATGCAGTCATGTTTCGAAAGAGGAGAAAGATTTTTGAGTAAAATATACTGGAGTTAATTGAATTAATTGCCAATAATTGACACAATTGTTCGATGATACAGCTGTATGGTCACTAAAAGGTATAAAGCTATATCGAATCAAATATTTTTATCAGATTTAAAAGTGGTAAAATTATGTTGTTTCCATACCCTTATGGTCAAATCTTGAAAGAGATGTATCAAAGTCTTTGAATGACCTAACTGTGTCAGTGTGACTTAAAACCCAACCAAAAAAACAAACAAACAAACAAAAAATTAAAAGATACCTATATAATCATGTGTTCCTTTCATTTCTTGTATACTTAAGTAAAATATTTTATTTCTTTTCTAATTGAAATTTTGCACATACAGTATTTGCAAAATGTCTTATTAGCTCGACTATTCGAAGAATATGAGAGCTATTGTAGTCGCCCCGGCGTCGGCGTCAGCGTCCGCGTCTGCGTTGGTTAAAGTTTTTTGTAAAGTCAAATATCTCAATCATTACTCGAGATATTCAATTGAAACTTACAATACTTATTTATAGTAACAAGGTACATCAGATTGACAAGTTTGATAACTCTGCCTACAATATTGACAGAATTATGCCCCTTTTTAACTTAGAAATTTTGGTTAAAGTTTTTTGTCAAGTCAAATATCTCAATTATTGCTTGAGATATTCAATTGAAACTTACAATAATTATTTATAGTAACAAGGTACATCAGATTGACAAGTTGGATAACTCTGCCTACAATATTGACAGAATTATGCCCCTTTTTAACTTAGAAATTTTGGTTTAAGTTTTTTGTAAAGTCAAATATCTCAATTATTGCTTGAGATATTCAATTGAAACTTACAATACTTATTTATAGTAACAAGGTACATCAGATTGACAAGTTAGATAACTCTGCCTACAATATTGACAGAATTATGCCCCTTTGGAACTTAAAATTTTGGTTAAAGTTTTTTTTTGTAAAGTCAAATATCTCCAATTATTGCTTGAGATATTCAATTGAATTTAAAATACTTTTTTATAGTAAAAATGTACATCAGTTGCAAAAATTGCATAACTTTGCCTGCAATATTTGCAGAATTATTTGCCCCCTTTGAAAACTTAGAAATTTTGGTTAAAGGTTAAAGGTCTTCAAAGATATTTACTTGAAACTTTACACATGCACTTAGGGTCATAATTGGAGGGTCATAATTGTATGTCACTGACCAAGTTCCATAACTCTATTTTGCATTAAGGCTGATTCATATCCCCTTTTCTACTTATTCTCTTGGTTAATGTTTTACAATGCAAGTTTTACATATCTCAATAACTGTTAAAGATATTTATTGAAGCTTCACATATGCATTTAGGGGTCATAATTTGTAGGTCACTGACAAAGATCCATAATTCTATCTTGCATTTAGGCTGATTTTTCTCCCCTTTTTCAACGTAGAAATTCATGGTAAAGTTTTGCTTGTAAGCTGTTATCTCAATTACTACTGAAAGGGTTTTGTGCCTTTTTGGGAGCAATTTTATGCATTCATAATAATAAAGCAGTGATTTACTTGATAAAACATCTTAATTAGAAGCCTTAGTACCTTTTCTGTCAAATTTATGTATTCATAGGTAATTAGTATTATTATACTCAATAAAACACCCTTGTGACATTACCTTCAGAATAGTCAAGCCAATACTGTATAATTAGACTCTCTCTAAGGCCTATAACATGAATTTATAAAAAAAATTAGCCCTTTTTACTATCAAGCACTTAGAATAGTCGAGCGTGCTGTCCTACCGACAGCTCTTGTTTTTTACTAAAAATCAGATGTGCTCTTGTTTGAATAGCATTAACATAAATGAAGAGTTTCTATCTCTTATAAGAAGTATGATGTTTTATTTTTGTATTTTCAGGGAGCATATTTTGCTTGGAAAGCTACAGCTATGGGGAAAAATTTTGTAAATGGTAAAACATTCTTAGAAAAAAGGTATGTGTAAAAAATATTGTCAAACATTATAATCTACTAGCAGAAACACATGCTTTTATGAGGTATTTTTTATGCCTCCACCCAACACTTACAGACTTTCACTTTACACCTTTGCATTATTCAATACAGTGGAAGTCAGTGCTAGCACTTGTGTTTAGCCAAGTCTTGATCAATTACCTTTTATGCATTTAACGTGGTTGAAAAATTTAAGTGGTCACAAAATGGCCAACTTTTCCAGATCTTAAAATTCTTGCCATTTACATCTGTGAGTGTGAGCTGTGAAGTTAAAATTTTAAGGACAATTTTTGAATTATTATTCAAATGGGGTGTTAACCTGGAAAAAAGGTCAATGAATCCTAATAAACAATAGTGAAAACACATTAACTGTGAAAATAGTAGGCAGAGTTATGAATTCCACTTTGACAGATGTTTACTTTGGGTTTTAAAAAAATCTCCAAAAATCTTTTATGTTTACCATAACAACCATATATGAATGGCATGGAAATTACATAATCTGTATAAGGAAATTGTCTGTTTTTTAGAAGAAGAAAAAATAAAAAGAATATGTGAACAACAGTTGTTCCTTTACATATGCAAGGGAAGTAATTTGGTGAAAATTAAGACAGAAGTAGTAGCAATTGTCTATCATGACTTGGCAAGTTTGTAAGTGCTTTGGAGAGAGGGGGTGAAGGAGTACATAAAGATTTATTTTTGTCCGTCCAACATGCTGTCATGTTTTCTGTCCCTAGCCTTACAAAACATTAAAATATTTGGGCATCCGTGTCCAAGTTTGTAACTAAAAGGCTTGAATGCCTGAATATGCTTGAAATCTGGAAACCAATTTTTGAAGAAATGTTGGAAAATAATAATCTTAATGTGTTTTGTTTCCTCCATAATGAAAGATATAGGGAAATCTGTGTTTCTGTCCAGTCTGTGTTTTTTTGACAACTTGGTTATCACATCTTTACCCTGTAGACTAGAAATTTCATGATAAATATCAATATATATTACAGATACAGTGAAAGTCTCGAGTTAGAAGATGCAGTACACACTGCCATTCTCACGTTAAAGGAGAGCTTTGAAGGTCAGATGACGGAGGACAACATTGAGATCGGCATCTGTAATCAGGACGGCTTCAAAAGACTGAGTACAGCCGAAGTGAAAGATTATCTTGCATCTGTTCAATGATCGGTGTATAGACTTAATGTTATCATTAATTATCATTCATTCTTACTACTGAGATCTTAATAAATGAACACGAGATCTTTATAAATAAATAAGATCTTTATAAATAAACAAGATCTTTATAAATAAATAAGATCTTTATAAATGAGCGCTGTGTTTAGTTGGCAAATGTTAATGAGACCCGAAAAAAAAGTAGATTTTGATCAATACATTCAATTTATTTTGACAAGTGTTACATATATTTCTTATGATTTTCTTCTTTTTTTTTTTCATAGGAGATTTTTTATTTAGTTTGGAGCTTGTCACGAACTTTAAAGTATCAAAATGTATTTAATGTTTTAAGAATTGAAGAGAATTAAAATCACAGGATAACAAGTTTTTTTTTCCTAAAATTTACTGACAGAAGTGTTTTTAAATTTATAGATGAAAAATAGTGTTCAAATGAGAAACTTCTTAAATATTTGATTGAGTATTTTATACAGTAGTTTTGTTTGATTATCAATATTTCGTTTAAAACTAAATGTATTTTTATTTATCTCTAAAATTTCCTGTAACAAAAAGAGCTGTTATTTCAAAGGCAAAGAATCAAATTGATATGAAGGAAATTACAATTGATGTGCAACAAGTGCTATGTTCCATGTTTCTCAATAAAGAATGTAAAATGCAATATTATGTGTCACTGTTTTATATAGCATTTTTACAATTAAGTAGATACACCACCACTTTCCACTATCCTTGGGAATATCTCACATATGCTGAAAATATACAAGAAAAACAATTCAGTGTTTGTCAATTCCGGACCATAACCTGTACAGACCCATCACCTGTTCATTAAAACGTTGTTATGAATGCTCTCTTTCATAATGAAAATTAACTCAAATTTTGATAATAATAACATGCTTGTTTGATTACATTGTACATGTATAACCTTTAAAACTTTACATTACAGAATAAACCCTTGTAGCAGGTTTCTGTTGTATGTCTGAAGTAGTTTAAGTAGGATTTCTGAAATTGAATAGCCAATATGGTGTTTTTAGACCGCTGGCTTGTATTGATAATGAATCGTATAGCCAGGTATTTTTTTGTAGATAGCTCATATATATATATCATTGAAACAACTTTATTCTTAACACACGTGAACGCAATGCTTGATATTTTTAGAAAGCATATCATTTGATTTGAAACCATTTGTTTTTTATGTCTCATTTACCCTGTCACGTTTTGTGATAAATGGTGACTAAATATTTGTCGCATGTCTCTAAAACACACGTGACACTTTAATTTGATAAAGATCAAAAATGATAAATAAGCTATGATTTGACTCCACTGCGAACTTTTTCAGTTAAGCAGCACTGGTATTGAAATAAGTGATTAATTAGACACCGTTGACTTGATGATTGAAAAAAATGAAAGGTTCATTGAGACGTTGTCAATCACGTGCTCACTGGCATTGTCACAAAGTGAATTAAGAACTTGATAACTATACCTACATGTTTCACAGACACATTTCCTGCAGTGTGGCGTTTCATACTTTATACAAGATGGCTGACAGTCTGGCGGCAAAGGTGCGCAATCGCTCGATCCTGAAAATGAACCGAAGGTTTATAATATAGATGTGTAATGTGGTGTATAATACAAAGCTTTTGATAACAACTCTGTGTTTACTTCTACACTACGTCGTTTCATTGCCACTGATTGCGCGATTTTTGCTTTTGTCTCAAAAGGGCAGATAACAGGGTTCACACTTTAGTCGATTTAACTAGCCTACTAAGAACAGGGTCATACGAGACGATGTAGCTGACTTTTGGCAGACCTTGAAAATAGTCTTTTAATGATAAATTTTTAGTAAGCTTCAGAGCACTTTTGTGTATAGAATTGATATCATTGTGTGTTAAAGATACCGTTGCCTTGCACAAAGTCAGACGTTTCTATATTTAAAAAGACTAGTTAGAAGTATTTGTCAATGGCATGCGAAGATAAATTAGCCTCAATAGAGTAAAATCCTAGTTGAATCTCCTATTAGGTGGATAATGAAAAACGATTTAAGCTAAAACGTACCATACATGGCTATACCAGCCGTACTGGATCTATAGCCGGGGCTAATCCCTCCGACTCCTCGGTCACTTGATAAAATGTATCCCGAACTCTCCCCTCTACCGCTTGATAAAACGTAATTCGAGCCTCCCCCACCACCACCACTTGATATAACGTATCCCGTGCTGGTCATTCCACTGATACCTGTACCAGTGACGTAACTGACGCCACTTCCACTACTGATATGCGTGCTGACGTCACCGTAATATGTCTTCTCACAATTATCGCAAGATTTACTTGGCTTCATGACGTAATATAAAGGCCCTGAAGTAAATGTTTGATATAAATTATCATGTATGAATGAACTATGATTATATTCTTGATTGTGAAATAAAAATTAATTCAGGAGAAAATTTATATCACAAGAGCACTAGGTAGTCTTATTTCTAAGAATCTGAAGGGAAAACAAACAACAAACAACAACATAAAACAACCAACAACAACGATCTTAAGTTTAGATTTCTGCATGTATTTAGTTTCAGTTTTAATAGGCCGTATATAGATATAGATAACAATATTTTGTTAAAAGAAAATCCAAAAAACAAAGACTCGGAAGTATGGTGGCTAATTTGTGCAATTCGAGTTTTCGCCCGGCGACCCGCCAGGCGAAAAGTCGAGCATTAACGGGGCGCGGAGCGAAAACGCTATTTAGCGAAGTTTAATAAATAAAGCGTTGCCTCGTGTGCAAATATTCCGTGAATAGACTATTTCTAAAAATAATATTTTTTATGTAAAATGTCCCCTTTATATCTTATTTAAATAAGACATGTGCATATAACACTTATGTATTATGTATTATGTCTAAAGCTAGTGTAATATAAGCATTGCATAAAAAGTATGCACAGCTAAAGCACGTTTAAATCATGAACATTATAATTGTATCTTTTAAATGTGCATTGTTCAATTTTCAAATAACCTGGACTTTGGATATTTTTAAAGGGACTCGACTGGTGATTTTTGAATTGAGGGCACTGGAAATATTTTTTTGAGATATATGTTACATTTGTAGATCTAGACCAACATCTTGTGCAACATTTCAGATCATTCGCCAGACTTTTCGTAAATAATAACATTAATTTTATAACGTTATATGCAGTATTCAAATTTTTGCAAACTAATATAGTGCAACATTTTCAGTGATTCGCAGGTCAAAACGCATTGTAAATGTGATTATTTTTAAAGTCGATTGTAACATCTTTCGATATATCATTTGTAAATTGAGGATCTTGGAGAAATTTTATATCTATTTTTTTGTCGATTTACCCATTCTAAGAAAAGTAAACGCTTGGGCATCACGCGTAGTCCCTGTACATTAATTAAGTGGACCATTTTGGAGTTTATGAATGTACATACATGTACTGAAAAAGTGGTTGACTTGTGGAATGAAAACACATAAGATATTTCTTGAAATTTGCGTGTACGTTGCAGAAGCTGAAGATAATCGCGCAAATCCACGACGAAATCGCGAAACAAAAGGTTTCGTAAATGCAATATCAAAATGTAGCTTTCTTGCAATGCCCCATATGTTATAAAAGCCTTGAAGTAATTGAACTAAACCATAGAACGAAAGTAAATTTCCAAAGTATATGTAAATTGTGAGAATTTTCGTGATTTCATAAAAATATATGTTTCACAATCAACGAACATACATAAATATATATTTTATACAATTGCAAAGTTTTTCTAAGCAAATCTTGAAAATAAGAATAAAAAAACCACAAACAAACGTAATAACTCAAATCATTGCAATTCCTATGTCTTGCACATATACATACATATTATTTTTATAATATATTTTCATAAATCGCGGTACACTGTAAGTACACTAACTGAAATATGAATGCTTGGTTGTTTATTCCAAAATAAAGCTAAATTGAGTTTTGTATATATTATATGTAGCTAGTTTTCATTTTTCTTATGTTCAGTATACATCGCATTATTCAAACAAAAGTGATTATCGAGAGCATTTTATACATGTTAATATACAGATGTAGGCAAGTACATGAGTCATATGTTTTGTTGATCGAGACAGCCGCTAGTCGTTCATATTATAAAAACTATTTTAATTATATCTCATGTTTTCCCTCTTTTCTCAGCGCGGCCTTCAGTTTGCTTCGTGTGGTTATAAGTTTATAAGGCCATGCCAAAATTTGTTTCTTGTACACCTGCAAAATACCGTGATACATTTGTACAAAATATTCCATATACTGTATGTATTTTACATTTATTTAATACATCAAATAATTAGGCCCACTTCCTAGATTATTGATGATGTTCAATCGAGCAATAATCACTTAATTACAATAAAGTCTAAATATGTTCAATTTGTAATTTTTATACATACTTTTGCAATATAGTTCTGCCACATAACATGGGTCTTTTGCAACCCTTTATGCAACACAGTTCCACCATTTTTATTTATTCAAATAAATTTCTGATGGTTATAACTATTGTATTGGTTGGCCAGATTAACGCCACCTTAACACAAGAGATTCTCTTTTGTTTGTTTGTTTCATTTTACGCCTTTTCCCAACAGTATTTCAGTTATAAAGGCGGGTAGTTTCCTAACCATCGTTCCTGGAGAGTAACACCAGTACTAGACTACCTTCCCCCGCGCTAAACTACCAAAGCATCTCCCAGGGATCGAGCCCACGCCAGAGAGGTAACTGGATTAGAAGTCATCGACTCAAACGCCTCGACCACGGAGATATGAACAGTTGGAACACTTAGAAACCTTGTTTCGGCATGGCCATCCAAAAAGTACACATTATCGGAGATGTTATTACACATAGTCGATCAGTTTTAACAAAGGTAGATGGAAATGTGTACGCTTATTTGATTATAGTCCTTTTATAATCCAAAAAGGTTAAGTTAGCCTAAATCCCAGTTCTGAACTTTTTTTCATTTGCTATACATGAAAGATCACTGTCACGGCTTAAGGATCGTTTACACCAAAATAACAAGATGTTTCATGATAATAATTGATAAGGAATGTCTCTAAAATAAAATTCATGTTAATTTTATAAAAAATGTTTATCAATGACATCAATGTTTTAGAAACAAAACATTTTTTTTTATCAAAGTTTAATAAAATGATATGTTAAAAGTGTAATAAAGATTGTAATAAACGATACAGTTTTACAACATCTTTAAAGGTCTGATACACACTACTCCAAGAACCTGAGAATTGCAGAGTGCAGACTTCTCAGTTTTTTGTGCACTTAATGCACAATTATATAGCTTCACTACAATGCGGTTTACAACATGTGTTCCACTTTTCTTTTTGAAAAGACTATTGTTTTTCTTCTCTTTAATTATAAATAGATAAGAATGTTTTGTTTATTTTTCAAGTACAGATGCTTCTGCCTATGAGCTATGTCCTCTGCAAATCAAGCTGTCAAGAAAACAAAATGTTTGTCAGAAGAGCTGCAGCTCAGTATGGTGTGCATAGAAATACTTTATCTGACAGTTAAAAACAAAAAGTCCTGAAATGTTTTCTTCGGGTCGTTAGCCTTTGTTCTCTTTACAAGGTGAGACAAAAGAGAAAGAACTTTTCAACCATTTAACAAAATGGCTAAGCTAGGTCACGGCTACCCATGCCCAGAAGTTCTTGAAAAGGGTTCTAAATGTATACCAACTATAAAATGAAACCAACCTGATACAAAGAAATGATTTATGAGACTAAAGTCTAGTTAATTAAATTGTTAATTTAATTGTTAACGTACATTCTCAATGAAGAGCTAAATGTTCAGAAAAGGAGGCTGTGAATAAATACTTCATTAACTTCCTAAAGTTCTGAAGAACATCTGGGAAAATGAGCAAAACAGGCTGGTCGAATTCTAGTATAATCCTGGTGTATTTTCAGGAACATTTCATAAGGTATATTCATCGAGAAAGTTCTGGCCATCAGACCATCCAGCTCTTATTCTGTTTGATAGGCACAAATCTCATATAAATGTCCCTGTTATCAAGTGAGCTGAAGAAAATAATATCTTTTCATTTGTTTTTCTTGCACACACGCGCCATATTCACCATTCTCTTTATGAAGCATGCTTCGGCTCATTTTAGCGCATTTATAGCTGCAAATGTCATACATTCATCAGTGACTATCTTATTTCAAAAATTACCAGATACAATGAGAATGTGAACTTGCATGTTCTACGTGTACTGCTGGATTGACACACTGCTTTCCGAAAAACTGGTAGTTTTTCTTGCGTTTCTTTTGTCATCACTATCCAGCAAATTTCACCGTCCAAGGTCTATCATCAGATTAAATGCATAGTTAATGACAGTAATAGTAGTGTTTCCAAGTCATCTCTATTTCGTAATCAGAGAGGAAACATACTTGCATAGATGCCAATGATCAGTTCACTAACAGTATTATTGCCAAATGCTTCTGTCTCAGTCATTACAGAACCTGCTTTTAAACATGAAATCATTTCTGTTTTAACACACCGACTTGCAAAAAAGATCTAAAAGAAATGTAAAAGTCTTCAAAATCTAAGGTTTCGAAACCATCCTCATCTGCATCTATTAATAATTGTCCTGAATAATCTAGAATCAATGAATAAATCTGTGAAGGCGAGTCTGATAAATTCCAACCTGATAAATGTCATTATTGTCCTTCTTATTTTGAAATCACTAAGTTGGCTCAGCGTGATTTGTGTAATCAAAGAGTGCATTTTAAGTTTTGTGTCTAAGAAGACATAAACAGCTCCATTTCCCATGTCATGTTGAAGACCAAATAAGAATAATCAACATTCAATACTTTTTAACATGACTGTTACAGATAACTGGACTTCTGATATAGAACTTTTGAACTATGATTAGTTTTATAAACATGACACATCCAAAGACACAGTTTCAAAATGGATGCCGGAACTGTCTAGTTGTTTACATTGGTAATGCAGATTTTCTTCTTT
The DNA here is from genome assembly GCF_026571515.1 of Ruditapes philippinarum. NCBI lineage: Eukaryota > Metazoa > Mollusca > Bivalvia > Venerida > Veneridae > Ruditapes > Ruditapes philippinarum. The sequence continues at coordinate 193,652 of NW_026856378.1, forward strand.
AATTAAAACATGCCATAGTAAAACGTCAAAAAGGATCAGTATTACGGTAAATAAATTTTTCACATAAACTGAAATCATGATTTTTGTCTGTTTAAACCCATATTATGAAGGCAACTGGCCGGATCATGCTAGGTGTTTTGGCATTGAACAGGACCGCTTGCAAATTTAACATTAACAAAACTCGGATAAACATGTGTATATGAGCATCTTAGTTCATGGACTGGAGTTTCAAATATGAAGCCGTCACAATGTTGTTGTCGGCCTTTGTCTAGCAAATAATTCCTTCAATGCCGCCACCCTTTGTCTCTTCTCGATCGCTCTGTAAAGTTACTTCTGAAGGCATGGTGTCTCTCTTGAAAATTTTTATTATTGTATGGAGTGAAACAGCTTTGAATTTATTCATGTTATTAGGAAAATATACAGACAGTTTATGTAATGTCGATGATTCTACGCAGGTGCTCGATCGTGCTTGAAATGATTGGCTGTTGTGATGCACTAACTATCAAGGAGATTGCTCCTGATGGCAATGCTCAAACTTGGCCAAAATTTATATTAAAAATTTGCTCATTTAGCTCAGAGCTACTGTCCTTCCCCTCTGTGATAATAAAATCATCACTATCTTCATGGACATCCCGCTCCGGTGTGACTCAAAACTTTGTGGCCACCGATCCATCTCGTTCTTTCATTAATACAAATGACCATGTTATAGTGGTCTATTCTCTCGTTCGCCATCTGGTAATTCTGTTTTAAATAATAGCTAAAGTTACACCTACCTATAAGTTAATTGCAACAGTTGTCACATTAGCAATCATTGAAATGTTAAGCCCGTAATTATGAAAAGTAAACAATTCACATTATCATGAAAGAGTAGCGGCCACAAATTGCTTAAACGTTTGATATTTGACACTTACTTGTGAATAAAGTTATAACACGAAACTAGAATCATTATTCATGTTTATCTTTAAAAAGGATACCTTGGGAAAAAGCCCGCACCAAATTAGATTTATTTAAATTATCAACAGCGTTCCTGACTCTAATTTGTGTGAATCCCATTTCATACTCTCTGCCTAACTCCTACCGGGGTTCGCTGGGGATGATTTTTTTACTTGAGCCAATTTTTTCACATTTTTTTATTCCCAGAGGAACCAGGTCAGTGCTGTGGTTGTCTTCAGTGTTATGCTTAAAAAAACAGCCTTAATCGCCCCCTAGCTTGGTTAAAATATTTGCTGTGTTTACAATTTAGGTCTAGTCAAAACTACATTTTATTTAACGATTGCATTAATAAATGCATAATCTGGAAATAGTTAGACAATTTCAATGCAAATGATAATGAATTAACTTAAGTTTAAACAACTCTGGTTTTAATTTAAACTATATACTAATGCAATCACATCATACTGATTTGTAAAGGGAATTATATATTGTTCAAAAATGATGCTTGTTGATAGGACACACACATAACACGCATCATTTCTGATTATGTTTATTTTCAGAATAGAAACATACTAAGCCACTGAGTATACTTGTTTTCTGAAATATCTGCATTAAATTCACGGGGCTTGACACAGCCAGCATTTTCAGTGCTTGAATATAATACTTTGCAGCCACCGAGGTGTCAATTTCTCAATCAGGTATTGCGCGCGAAAATCCTAGATGGAACTTGGAGTAAGAGAGATTACAGTTGAAATGATACAGGTCACACGCTTGCTAGCATTACCTGTCCTGTTACGACATCTTGTGGATCGGTTGTTTGAATGTTTTAAGTTAACCCTATTTGGAAACGTTGATAATTATGGGAACCGAAATGCACTAACGAAATTTTATCAGCAGGCAATCACGCTTGAGTAAAGTGCAATGAATAGTGTGTTTCAAATATTATACTATTTAGTGGTGGGACACTGAACAAGTTACCTCTCATTTGTTATTACAGCATTGGTACTATTGTTGAATGTAAGAACAGAGTGAATTAGATCTGGATGCTATTGACACTATAAGGAAATCAGGTTTTGTATATGTTCAAGATTCCAGACTGTTTATTTGTTGTAATGCATAGTTTAGTTAATTAAGATAAATGAAGTAAACTTCAAACGCATAAATATTATGCATTTGTTTGTCTAAACTCTAAGACAAATTTGAACAAGCAAATTCGTTGAATCCTCCGACAAATTATTCAAATCACTTAACTGAAGCCTCTTAGTATTATGTTCTTTATGAGTTTTACCCTTAACTAATATTTAGTGTCCATGAAAATATAGAAAGGGCAATTACTCCAAAATTTTGCAAAAAAGATTAACGACTTGACTACATTTTCCTTAGCTTATATGTTATCTATCAATAGCTTATATGTTATCTATCAAATCTAAAAAATTGCATAAACAAAGTATGAAAAATCGCAATGGACTTTTATAAAAGAGAGCTACAATTCGTAAGCACATATGATGGTAAAAGTTCCAAACTAGACAGTTTATTCTGATATCTTACTTTTCCTTTTTTTTAGAAAAAAAGTTAAACATGCCAGGACCAGGCGCCTTGGAATAATTTTAGCAATATATAACCTACCAAACAATATATTTATGAACATTTTCTGATATGCATCAATTTTAATAGCATCTGGCATACTCTATTTTCAACAATTAGTTTTCACGGTAAATCCATCCTGATCAGGTGATTTTTCTACATTTTTGTTTGGGAATTATTGAAGTGTGGAAGGTTTACTGACATTATTTTCAGTCAGTAACTGTGATTTTGATGATTTTGCAGATATTGGAATGTCATTAAACCAGGAATTTCTGCAAAGGTCGCAGTTTGTCCTGGTTTTGTGGAGATAAGCATGTTACGTCTGTAAACCGAGCAGTCCTTAGTTTTTGCACTGTATGAATTTTCAGCGTGTTTTACTGTGATCATCATTAGTGTCAATATTTTATCTGTGTGTACTCTTGAGTCAACTCAATTTAATTTAGAAAGAAAATTTGACCCTTGGTTGTAATAAGACTTTTGGGTTAGTTTACTATTTCTCATTATCTAAACTTCAGTATTGGGATATTTAAATTATTGAAAACATCATAAGAATGGAAAATGCATATAGATTTTTTAAGTTTGCTTTTTGTTTTCAAAATTAATATTTCAATATAACCAATTGATTGTCCTCCGGGAGATGTTACTTGTTGGAAATTCCAGTTTATTGCAAACAGTGTTGTTATATGTTTCTGGTACTTCGGTATCATTGAGACTAGCACTTTTAAGTGCTGATAATTGAGTACCGCTCATGCTGGTGCTAGAAGGCGTGGTGGATGTTGCACTTTTCATTTTCCTTCATGTACAGACCCCCAAAAAAATCGAGTCTGCAATTTTCATGTAATTTTGCTATTTTTAATGCTTCCGATGGATCACTTCCAGATATTTGGCAAATTTGAACAATCGAGATAAATGAACTTGTATTTTTCTGTATGACTGTATACTTCGTGTCTTATAAACTGTCTGCTTAAAAGTATTTACTGTACATGTCAGCCGTTTATTGTCTTGTGTATAATATCACAAGCGATATTTTAATACGGCTGTTTTGGTACCTCATGGATACAAGAGGCTATTTTACTTAAGAATGCCTATGTGTTAATTATAATCAGCTAGTTACCGGATTTTTTTTCTTCCTAGAAGGCCAAATTATGACCTACATTTTGCGCAACACTTCCATGTGGCATATATGTACAGCGCTTATCATCGATGTTCTACTGTCTTTGGGAATTACAATCGTTTGACATCTTAAGATTATATCTTTCACCTTAGTGTGATTCAAATATTCTGCCACAATTTTTGTACATTCTTAAATAAGGTCAGGCAATGCAATTTATAGTCCGTCTCATAGTTTAAAAACGAATAACATTTTGAGCAGCTAAACATTTAAATGTAAATAATAGACACACGTTTTATATGACAGTATATGTCTGTAAATCAAGACATTCTGTCAAGAACGTGTTACTGACAAAAATTCCATGACAATGTATCGGCTAATGAAATATTTTGCCCCTTTCAAGAATAACTTATGTACAAGTGAAATTGTGCGAGAATAACATGTTTGAAGAAGCAAATTCGTTGAATCTCCCGCTGGTTATTACTAATCACATCAAGTACACTACACTTCACTCTTAAATACTTCAACATGTTAGTTTTACTCATAGGTATTGTTTTGCCAAAGTTTCAATTAAATATTTCTATTAATAACAAATTTTGGCAGTTTTAGATAGATTCAATTATTTAAACTTGAACGACAAGGCCATTTCGAATCAAATTAATATGTGTTGGTTTGGTTGTTTTGTCCATATGAAGGTCAACTCTGTCATTTACAAATAAAGAGCCAATTCTGGCAATTTTCAAGAATAAGTTTAGTTTAGAAACTCATTAAAGTATATGCTTATTCTAAAAACGGTGATCTTATGTCTACATATGCATTGCATGACATCAATGAATATTTTCATGTCGACCATATTTCAAGTTTTAAAGTAGTTAATCCACATCTAAGGAAAAAGGTTTACAATAATGTGTCAATTATTTTTAAGTGTCATTTATATTTTACAATCTATTGCACAAATGATTCATTCTAAAACTTAAAGGTGTGTACAAAAAAATACATCGGCCTTTCGTCTTTGATTATGCAACTGCAAATTATAATTAGCCCCTATTAACCTTACGTTGGCAGCATGGTTGTTAGAAAAAAAGCCAAAGTCAGTTTATAGTATACATATATATATATATACACCAGGCTATCAATGTCCATTCCTAATAGTTCATGTGTAACTGTCATTCTAAATCAATTGTGTCTTTGACTCCATTCCATACATAGATGTTGTTATTATATAGTAGTACTAGACTCAGTATAACTGTCCGAGAATTATGCAATTGGAATGTGGTCAGAATGTAGCAGACGAAAATCTATTTTTCAACGAATCTGTCATTATTTAACGGAACACCTTCTAAGTTCAATCGGTTGTTTTAGCTAAATTTTTGTAGGTTTCAGAATGGTACAACAAGACGTCGAAAATAAAGTTGTATATTCTGGAACAAATGGGAGAGCAGATACGTTGGAACGTGACGTTGAAATAACCAATCACGATGCGTGTATTATAAATGAAGAACCAAAAATTACTGAATGCCAGGAAAGAAATGTTCCTGATAAAGGATGGGCGTGGTTTGTTTGTCTCGGAGGATTTTTGGCTCATTTTATAATGGGTGATTCAATATCGTTTGTTTTTATTATCATTATCGTTACTTCAAATATTTGAAAATCACGGTATTTACTCATTTAACTTTTCATTGACAAACATTTTATAATCGTAACGTGATAAAGTTTTGTATAAAGGCGCATTATGCCTCAAAAATGCTAATATTTTCTAAAAGCCTTTTATTTTAGTGTCAAATTAATAGTTGCCAAAATGTTACTTTTTAGCCAATTCCCTGAACCATCTTTTGATTCAGTTGCTTTTTTGGCAACTACAACTGGAATAGTGATTCAGTATTTTTTATACCTTTTTGACAAATTATTTCCCATTTAGCGCTACTTACTTCGGGTGAAAAGCATCAACATGCTCTAAAATCATTCTTTAAACGTTTTGAAAATCTGTTTTGTCTTTTCTAAAGAAGGAAATATGTATTCGTTTCTGGGGCATAATGTGCTTTTAATCTTAAATTTGATATTGTTCAGATCTACGTATCTTTTTAAACAGTTTTTGAATTTCAGTTGGTATATTTTTACTGTTGTTCTGTTTAAGAAAATATACAAAACCGTCTTATTTTACACATTACACATGAACATTATTATTCTTACTTTATATTGTATGGGTAAAAATTATTGCTTTGTATGTAATAAGAGTTGATCCATTATTTTTTATTTGATCCATTTTCAATATACATGTATTTGAATAGTGTCCGTCTCTAAGATTTCTAGTGTATGTATGTAAATGTTTCAGGCGGGTTTGAACGTTCTAATGGTGTCATTTATCTTCGATTATTGTCACGTTTTAATCGTAGCGCTACATCTACAGCGTGGGTTATGTCTATTTTCTCCGCACTTAGACTCTTGCTAGGTAAGTACATACTTATCAGTACATACTAATCAAGACTACTATTTTGGCATGCTCCTTTCTATTCTATCTGATCTATTGTGGCACAACACTCACAACGTTGATACAAAAATCTATTATAATACGAGTAATAGGTTACTTTACTATATGCTTATGATGTTCCTTTGGATATGCTTATACCCATCTCCTTAATGTTCGCGTCAATTTCATCCCGTCGCTGTCTTATCCACCCGAGACTTTGCGATTACTAAGACCTGTAGGTTTAGTATTGAAGGCTAATACAGCTTGATCCGACTGGGTGAAGTATGTCGGACTATGTATTTGCCAGTATCACCAGAATAAGTTTAATCGAATTTCGGGCATTCACTTTGAATCTCGCTTACAAAGAGTCTCGTTTTAATTTTTTAAGCTGGTCTCACATACGTATTTACACACCAGCTTTTTCCATCAAGTATGGTGTAATATTAAATGGTAGCCCTATCTATGGACATGCTCGTCAACAATATAGCAAGGATTTGCGACCTTTTAGGATTGAATGTTATCCATCTGAGATTAACAAGTGAGCGCAGTGCTCACCTAGAGAAGCCGTACAATATCCATTTACAAACATCAAAAGAAAAGGCACCAAGCGAGAAGACAGACACGGGTCCAACAAAAGATTTTTGAGAAGAACACTTAAACTGAAGAAGCTGCCAAACCAGAAAAAAATGTATTATATATTTTGTCGTAAACAAAATCCTGTATGCAGTTTTAAATCTTTTACACAAAAAATAAGCTGATGGACCAGAAAAAAATCTTTTTAGCTCGCAATATCACAACACTTTTTTGTTTTTATTATCACAGGTCCTGTTGCCAGTGCAGCGTGTAACAGATTTTCTTGTCGTTTCGTTGTTATGCTTGGCTCTGCTATTTGCCTTCTTGGAGTATTGTTATCTGGATTTGTGAAAGATATTTCTTTCATGTACATCACGTACGGACTTCTTGGTGGTACCTATTTTTTATAATACATGCAATACTTGATAAATATCATGTTCATCAAACTTTTAACTTAATCATTCTTAAAATGTTAAAAGTCTATATTTTTGTTGGACTGAATTAAATAACATGTTACGTTAAATTCTGTCTCCAAAATGAATTGGCAATATCTGACAATGATAACTGAGTATATATCAAATTCTTGTTTTCACATTGCTTGTAATATCAAAAGCAAAATGAAATAGGGAAATTTAAAACAATGCTACTTAGGGAACATCTTAAACCGTATTTTCATTTTGATAGGTCTTGGGAGAGCTTTAGTTTACACCCCTGGTGTTATAGCTGTCGGACACTACTTTAACAAACGCCGTGGTGTTGCTGTCGGTATTGCAACTTCTGGTGTTGGGTTTGGATGTTTCCTGTTCCCGCCTACTGTCGAGCTATTGTTCGACCACTTTGGTTTTTCAGGGGCATTTCTTATACTCTCGGCAGTTATCAGTAATTTCTTTGTATGCGGGGCTCTATATCGCCCGATGAAGTTACAGTGGAGAATTGTGGAATTTGAAAGGTTTGTCGTTCTTTAATTGCTACGTGTTTTTCTTCTGTGCCTCTTTGAAATAGAAAAACATTGTCGTTTTTACCTCCTTCACATATTCTCCTTTCGACTTCTATTCAAGATTTTTGTCACATTATTTCTCTAATGTATCTTCTGTAACTTCAATTTCACAAAAGTATTACACAGTAACCAGTAAAACAAAGACTTACTTCAAAGCTATTATGTCAAACTTTTCTTTTAAGTTGAATCTTATGTAAACGGAATGTATTCTTATACAAAACTTCTTGGCATACATAAACACGGTATATTTGGTTCTTTTACCAGATTTTGCAAAATGAAACTAATTAAGATAATTTAAATAGAAAACAGACACAACAATTTAAAAAATGAAAATGTAGTTAACTATTCAATATGACCATCAGTGAGTACAATGTGATTGAAATGACGTTTACTGGTTCGAGACCTATTCCAGTTTTGCAAGCATTTGCATTTGGTTTACATCCGACATCTAACACCCATTTTTGCTACTTTAGGAAAAAGATCAATGGAGATGTTGTCAGAGAGAAACTGATATTTTCAAACACAAATAAAAAAGAAGCCGACACTAAACACGTAGCAAACGACACTTATCCTTGTGATCAGGAAACTCAAGTAAACACAAATAAGGTAGTTGTCAAAGGACAAAACATTACAACGCCACAGATAGTATCAAAACGGAAACTATCGCGACCTTCAACCTCTACGTCATCACAGGAGAGAAAACCTTTGTTAGACTTTGGATTATTCAGAAACTTTGCATTCTGTGCACTGTGTATGCAGATGTTTTTGTTTACTTTGTCAATCAATATAAGTTCACTATTCCTACCTGCTCTTGCTCAGGAGAAAGGTGTGTCTAATATTGAAGCAGCATACATGGTTTCAATCCTCGGCATATGTGATGCTGTCTGCAGAATTGTTTTCTCTACACTTTTAGATCTTAAACGTGTAAAGCCATACAGATTGATAATATATAATTGTGTAATATTCTTCACGGCAATAATTTATTTTTTACTTCCGTCAATGATAAACTTTAGCCAGTTTGCCGTAGTTTGTGGACTGTACGGGATGTTGTCTGGAACATATATGTCACAAAAGTCAGTCGTTGTAGTGGATGTTTTAGGTGTAGAAAATCTGTCCAGCTCCTTTGGATTTCTAATGTTGGCTCAAGGTCTGAGTAATCTGATTGGATCACCAATTGGAGGTAAGGTGTATGGTTATTATTGTTACTTTTAAATAATAATGTGTTGCTATTATTGTTACTTTTAAGTAATGATATGTAACGTTTTTGTGTTTTCTTGTTGCTTTACATGAACATTGATGTGTTATGGTATTTGTTTTGCTTTTAAATTTCATCAGTCGTTTTGTTTTTTTAAATTATTGTTTATTCTTGGTATGTTTATTTGTTTCGTTGTTTTATTCTCTGTTTATTTTAAGTGGTTTTTTTTATTGTTATATTGTTTTATTTTCTTTCTGTTATTGTTTTAATATTGTTTTTGTTTATGTGTTTGTTTGATTGTTATTTGTTTTTATGATAAATGGACATTTTCGTTGATGCTCCTTTTGTTTTATTTTTACTTTATATATTAATCAATATATAAACTATTTTTTGTTAAATCAATATAAGAAATAAAGGTTAGTTCATTTGGAGTGGTAATTTAATGTAAATTTAAAGTATGGTTTGATTTGGTCTGGCTTAACGTCGCACCAACACTGTAATGGTCATACGGCGACTTTTCCCTCTCTACTGGCGGAGGAAGACATGTGACCCTCTTTAAATGATTTCAGTCACGAATGAGCGCCTCAATAGAATTACCGGCTCTGTAAGATAGTCAAAGTATAGATAGACGCTAAGTCTTACTATATTTATACTTCTGCGGAAATGAAAAATGACGGAAACAGAAATGCTAAGTATTTAACTGCAGTAAAAATATGTAATCTTTTGGTCCTGTCTTTAAACAATATATGATATTATTTAAATGTTTTGAACGTCAAATTATATTGTTGTGTACGGGTATCTTATTTCCGTATTACAAATGCTGATAATAGTATTTCTGTTTTATGTGATTCATTGTTTTAAATATTCGCTAATATATAACTTGGACTTTTCAATCTGGACCTAGCCATTAATCAATTTCAGGGAAAATTTAACATATAGCAAACAATGCGTAACTTGATCAGATGACACGGATGTGCCAACAGGTTTTGGTCTGAACTAGCTGCATGGGTAGCATCTGCTAAAGGTTAAACATGTTAAAATGTGAGCTAATTTGCTTTCCAGGTATATTCAAAGACGTTCTGGGTACCTATGACATAGCTTTCTATTTCGCTGCATTTGGTATTTTCCTAGGAGGATTGGCTATGGCAGCCGGAAATATTTGGTTGTACAAACAAAAAAACAAACGGGACAAGAGGAGAAACATAAAAGAATAAATATAGACAAAACTCCGATCAACAGATTCGATTTATTTAAATGTCTTACGTTTATAAAATAGTTTTTCCTTGACCAATAATAACTAATGATTTGAAACAAAATATTGCTCAGGGCGGGTGTTGTATTCATCTGATATTTGTTATCTGAAACTGTGTCACTGCTTGTGGCAGCTCCAATTATTTAAACGTTATGTTGCTACCTTCTCTTTATGTCCGTGAATATTTTGATAAATATTATAAGTTTTATACCCCTGGTAAATATTTGCCAATTCCAGTGGTACATACTTTCACAGTCTGGCTCTTGATATTTTGTACTTCTGGAAACGGAAATAATTTAATTGGCGATGACATATGAAATTGTAGCGAATATTACTTGATTAACGTCCATGAACATTTCTCGACGATATCAATTACCTTGCTGAAGCTTCTATCGTTTTAACTACAATCCGTGTTTGTTATATAACAGTTAAAAGATTGGCGTTCATAATTTTTGTTTTTGGATAAGCATGTTTTTACAAACCGGAAGTATGAAAGACATACATGTTGACGGTATTTAAGCTGAATCAAAATCATATAAAGGTTTTTTTTTTATTGAAACAGATCAATTATCCTTTTCAATCATGATTTCAACAAAAGCACATTTTAATACCCCTTATAACTTTTCTGTGGAGAATGTGGTATCATCGGCATGCCGGTAACCGTGGTAAATACTACCCGTAGTATTACACTGTGGTACCATCTATTTTTTACAAAATAATTCCTGTTGCTATCCAGCTGTTTGTGGGATCTCAAAGCTTCATACTACATTATACATTAATTATTATGATTCAGTTTTCAGATATTACGAGTGATGTCAGAGTGTGTGTCGGCATCTATCCTGATAGACTGCAATATTTTCAAGGCTTGCTACATATATTTACCGTCATGAAATACTTACAAAAGTATTCTATTTTGCTGCTCTATTCGAAAATATGAAAATTAATTATCAACAAGGAAGGTTGGCATTCAAATCAACATTTATTTTATAGTAAACTTTAATCTGTACGTATGATAAAACGATGGCATATCAAGTCAAAAGCATATCAACAGAAAAGACCTGATATTTCGTAAGCCGTTATGATAGCAAATAAAAATATTTAAAACAATGATATTTTTGCATATGGCGGGATTCATTACCGTATTTTCCCCAAATTGGAATGTGAATACAGTATGATCCATTTGAATATTTCTTACAAAAAGCTCCATTAGAATTGTCAAAAAGAAGTTGGAATGCTATTGTTTTAACATCAGTGACCATAAGGTGAAGTTTTAATAGACAACTTTGGACGTGATATTATAAAAATGGACATCAGTGTGTATTTCTTGATTCCACGTGAAAGTAAAGTAAAACAATAGACTCATGTGAATTGAAAATTAGGATATATTTAGGAAAAATAAAACGTAAAAGAATAAAGTGCTAGCTGTGTTTGCTATGTTTCACTCGATATAAATTTTGATGTAATCATTTTAACAAGACATTATTGAGGGCATTTGAGTATAGGTGTGGTTGCTTACGTGTGATTACAAAAGTAATCAGAAATGAATAACACCAAGAGCGGCGGCGATTTTGTCAAAAATTTAAACAAACTTATATCAATTTTCATAATGACCTTAGCTATGTGGAGGTAAGAAATCATCAGTGAGTTTGGGAGGAAAACGCACATGTATTTGTAAAGAATATTAACACGGGGATACATTACAGTTGTTGCAAATTGGGAATATGTGACGCGGATGAACTAAGAATTAATGATATGATCAAAAGGCTTTTCTCACGTATTAAGTTCTTGTAAATTTCAGCATCACGATTTTGCTTTACTTTAATGTAAATGTGGCACAATTTTAATATGAAAATTGGTAGCCACTGGCTGCTTCTTTTCTTGTTGATATTTTTTCCCATTTGGGAATTGTGAAAGATAGTTTTATGTAATTAAAATTCAGTGCCAGAGATCAATGCCATGAACGTATATTTTACAATTAACAAAAGCCAGGCTTGTTTTAAGAGGTTTTTTTTAATCCCTTTAAGAATTATCTATTTATTACAATAAAAAACTGACTTTTGCTCAAGGAACGAAAATAAAGTCCTCTGTGAAAATCAACGATTTTATTACTGTAAGATTATATTCTTGTCAACATTTATGCTATTTTAAATCATTAGAATTGGCGGGTCATAAGTATGGCGTAAAACTTTTTAGAGAATTAAAACACTTGTTTTCAACTTGGTTATAATTGGCGATTTACAAATGAAGTATAAAAAATACAAATAAAATAACAACGGATCAACAAAATGATTCTGTTTATTTTAACTGCATTAACGTATACCTAGCTTAGGTCCCTTTTCTTTAAATCTGCCAACTCTATTATTAATGGGACAGACAGTAAATAGTTCCTGTGGAAACTGGACCATGGAAAGAAAGGTACACATTGTCCTCCAGCTAGAGTACGTGCAAAATTGTTCAGCACACAACTGGGGTTTGTTGATAATTTCAGTTTCTCATGATGTTTATTTCAAAATATGAAACTAAAATGAAAACAAGGACAAATACTAGTTTACTTAAATTCGATAATAAATGACATTTAGATTTGTTTCTCGTCGTGTGATCATCTTCGTAATAAATACAGTATATAGATATATAATTAAATGAGTTTCGTACCAAGACTTAAAAATAAACAAATTCTTTTCAGCTTACTTGTAATGTTTATTTTTATTACAAATAATCAAGGGAGATTACTCGGACAACCAAAGCTATTTTACCATGAGTTGTCTACCTTTCAAAGAATAATGGCGATGATCTAAAATGGCGGTGCTTTAAATTGGCGGTGTTTTGAATTGGCGCTACTGACCCTGACCGCCAATATAGCCAAATATAAACCCCCGCCAAAATAAGTACTTATATAGTATATGAAAATAAAATATTTATCATTGCAACATTTTACAATAAAGAAACGTATATCTTAGACATAGGATTGATAACGCGTATTGTTAGCGAAGAACTTTTCAAGAAGTTGGAAAATTGAATCATTTTTTCAAATTTGTATCAAGTATCCTTTTTCAAATGAATTTATTTAAAAATATTTCATAAGAGTAATAAAATTCAAACATTGGAGATACATTCAAAACGGCAATAGTTTCCATTCATTAAAAATCCTAGTTTTTATAGAACTAGTAACCGATTGAAGATACCTTATTCGTTCATATTAGAAATTAAGCAAACCATTATCACATTTATAATCAAACAAACCAACAACTAGACTTCTGTGGCGAAAACAACACATAAATAGAAAGATACAAGAACTTGTATCGAACACGCTGGAGTAGCATTTGCAGAATCATGCGTCAGCTAACCATGATCTGCGTAATTGCGCACATTAGGGTCGTGAGCATGTTGCTGTACTGAGTCGGTTAAAAGGACTACAATCGTACATCAAGTGTACCAGACATCTTGAAACTTTGGAATGGAGGAGCCTAGATCAAAAAACGCATAGATCAGCGTTGTATTATGTTTCATAACATAATGTATAATAAGGTTGCCATTTCCCTTTCAGACTACCTCAAACATGTGACAAGACCAACTCGAATTCCCGTTTCTTCTAAATAAAATCAAACAAAACAACTACCGACTACTTATAATATTCATACTTCACCCAGAATCATCTCTGAAATGCCAGATGTTGTCAACTTGTCTGGGCCAATGTTCAGTATGGCTGTAAGCAAATTTGCAAATTCTACATTTCCATTTATATCAATCAAATATACTTACCTTGTTTACACTGGCACTTTGGGCAACCTCCGTCAGTTTTTATCACTTCATACCCGTAAGGACATTCACCTGAGCACGAATCAGTGCTCGGACACTGGACTATCTGGTATTGTGGTCCTGGTCGCTCAACAGTATATTGTGGTTTCGTAGCATAAACAGCTAAAATAACGCAATTTAAAGATGTTAAAGGGGAATAGCCAGACGGATCGTATATGAAAAAAAAGGAACAAACATAAACATATGAGGTATTAAATAACTATGTAATAGAATGAAGCGCTTTTCAAAAACCGAGAAATGTAAATGAAATATTGATTTAAATATGCCTATCTACGAGTAAAATGTTTTCAATCGCAGAAGTTTATTAAAATCAAGGAAATACTTACTGCATATATCTTATTTAACTAAAAGAATGTACAAGTCATGCATAGGAAGCTGCATTTCTTATAACGGTCAATTACAGTTGGTCCTTTCTTTAACAAACTGCCAGTTTTTGTTTTAATGACACTATACACGCGTATTGATATTGTATCCACCTATATTCAGTTTCAGTGTATTCAGTGTATTCAGTTTAAAGCATACCATTATCTACTTTATGTGAAGTCAAAACATGTTTATTTTACACATACAAAGAGACTGTTTAGTATTTAACAATATTTTCAACAATCAAATTTGAGCAAAGTATATCTTTAAAGTTAGTTATTTAAACAGTTACCTTGTTTGCACGCGCATTTAGAGCAGGAACTCATGCCGTCAGTGAACAGCTCATATCCGTGCGTACACGTTGCGGCACATGTAAGTGTATGTGTGCATGTTTGGGCAGTGTATTGAGGTCGAGCTGTAAATATGAGAATATCGATACATCATTCTTTAAAACATCTTAAAGACAAATAATTCCATCAAACATAAAGTAGAACATATATTTTATTTCATAAAATGCTATACAAATCATGTGAATATATTTATATAAATTTTAAACATGTAAATCTTGCTCTAGCGCACGAAAATTAAAGCGATAACTTATTAAAATTGATATCATTTATAAATGTTTGAGAAATAGCTACAAATTTTCTTATTAATAAAGAAAATAGCTGACCTATCTATTTTTGCAATCAAAAAAAATGAAAATCTTCATTTACTAGTTTGATTGTTAAACTTCTTCACGTTTAAATATTCAATTAATTACGCGTTGTCTCATTTTGCGCCTGATACTCACTTTGTATGTAATTGGTTGTCGTAGCAACGAGGCATTCACACGTTGGACAACCGTCAATACCACACTTGTACCCTAGACTACAGCTTGATGGACATGCCAGCGTATTTCTGCACCGGACGGGCTTCTCAATATAAACCTGATGAACCGTTGAGAGTCCGACAACTAAAATAGTAATATAGATTATTGTGATGCTATATACTTTTAAGCTGCGGTCTCACGTACTCCCGGCAAAGCCCAGGACCACCCCGGTAAGTTACTGGGATGATCCGGGACGATCTGGGGTGAAATTATTGTTGCGGTCACACTAACCCCGGCAGCACTACTAAGGATGAAGCCGGCAAAGCTATACCTTCCCGGATTATCCCTGACCACCCCGGTGATATTAAATTTTTTATTCCATCCGGGGTCGAATGCCGGATGTTCCCGGATCATCCCGGACGTTGCCGGCAGAGTTACGGATGTACTCTGATATTTATGAAAATACAATGTATATTTGTATTGATTTATATATTCAAACATGTGATTGTAAACTGTTTATTTTAAATACACATAACAAATGATTGTTATTTGATTGTTAAGAAAAACGTACCAGCTGGGTGGATGCATTCGCAAGATGGACATCCGTCTCTGCCACATTTATAGCCAACTGTGCAGCCACTGTTACACGAGTGGGCGGCGCAAGTTAGAGTCAATGTTTGAACCTGTTGCGTATATTGTGGAGGTTCAACGGCGATTTCAACAGGATATTGATATTTCTCTGGCGGTGGCTCTACAGCTATTTCGATGGGTGGAACATAAGGCTTTTCAACTGAAGTATAAATCTTTACTGAACAAGGTGAAAACCAGAAAGGGTCAAATATTTATTCGCCGGAGAGGCTGCAATGATAATATTGGATACAAATCCAATGATCTCGAATTCATCTCCGCGACTCCAACGTCAATTACTCATAACTTGGTCTGGACTAAGTAAACGGGATTTAAATTAAAATATACAGAGAGATGGTAATATAAAAGAAAGGTTGAGAGAAAAGTACAATGCGAAAGTACTGAAATAATAGAATCGATGGAGCGTACGTTCATCCCTAGTTAGTCTCGATCCTATGGTTGAAAGCCACTGGTCACCGGCTGTTATATGTTTGACTGAAAGGTCAACACATAGAAAGAGAACATAATATAATAAGTATTCAATAAGTGTATCACATGTTCTTATCGCTTAAAAATCATCGAGGAGAAAGCTTAGGGTTGATGTGGTTACATATTACCTTTTAGACAAGAGCATTCCGGACATCCGTATCCATCAGTTTTAGACATGACATAACCTCCGCTACACGACCTCATGCAATATGCTGTCACACTACACTCCTTTTTGGCAGGTTGTACTGTCTGGACTATATAGTTTACAGTTGCTGGAGTTAAAGAACTGTGCACAGTCACAATTTGTGATTTTAAAGTCACGGGGGAGGAACTGTTATACGAGGGATGGAGTTCTAATGATAACTTGTCAGGAGTTTTTATGATAACTGTTACGGAGTTCGTCGGAAAACTTAAATTAGTATTTGACACATAATACAAGCTGAAAGGCCAGCTTAATCATTAAAGTTTAATTTAGCACCTAAAACACATTTTTAAAGATGAAAATGACCATATCTGATGAGTCTTTCTGTAGTATATACAAAAGTTTGCCAACAACTCCGTGACAGTTATCACAAGAACTCCTGACAAGTGATCATAAGAACTCCATCCCTCGTGTAACAGTTCCTACCCCGTGAACGTATCATTTCGTAACAGGCAATGTAGATATAGATGCTTATATTCATTGAAGTACTAGTACGTATATACATGTATGTATGACCCTATAAAAATATTTGAGGTTTACAAATAATAGGTATTTAAAAGTGTATAGAAAATGATATACTTGTTGACACGTGGTGACTTGACGGACATGAGCATGATCGACATCCGCTAGAGCTCGTGCTGCCAAGAACATATTCTTTGCACGTGGACGAGCATAAAAGTGTCGCCGCACACTCTTTCACTGGTTTAGTTGTAACAAAGGTTTGTGTTGAAGTTGAACTGACTGACCCGCCTCCAACATAAGACCCGCCTCCAACACTTCCAACACCATTTCCAGTGACAGTTCCACTATTTCCGCTTCCACTGGTACCACTTCCTATTTCAAAATATAAACTAGGTATCACTATTGCAGTGGTTTTAAAGTGTACAGCTCAAGCCGGTGCTAGGGGGCGTGACGGATGTTGCAATTTTCATTATCCCTTATGTACAGACACAATCAAGCCGCCGAGTCTGCAATTTTCATGTTATTTTGTTATGATAAATGCTTCCGAGGGATCACACTGTATCCAGATTTTTAAAGGTTTTTATTAAAAAAGTATTTCAGTACATAAAACGCAGCCAGATCTATTTGTCTAATTTGTGTAGATAAAATATCGTATTGCATACCGAAACTACTGCCATGACTACCTCCATTTTGTATAGCTCCGCCCGTTGGCACAGCTCCACCCATTGGACTGCCTGACATTGGTCCACCCATCGGAATACCAGGCAAAGCTCCGCCCATTGGACCACCGGCACCAGCGTTCATTCCTCCACCTAAAATTAAACAGTAATTTAAAGTTATTTGATTTCCACTGAGCAGAGGAAGACGACGATTTAGCGACAAATTGCAGATATGTAATTTGTTGCTTTCCAAAAAACAACATCAATGAGAATCTTGTTTAATTTATACCTCTCTAGAAAAGTGTAGTTCTACATTTGTGTTTTCAAATCTTTACTGAAATTGTACACTGATAAAAGTCATTGTTGAGTGCTTATTTTATTCGTAGAACACGACATTCGTTAAAACAAATTGCTTTTAGAGCAACATATGATGAATGGGTAAAAAACATTGTTATACATAATGTAAATGTTCATTTTTTAAAAATCATTTATTGAACTTTAACCGCACTTCCGTCTTTGGTTAAAGGGAGGAAATTCGTTGAACACTTAAATATGAATGATCTAAGAGTTCACTACCTTTGATACCTTTCATACGAACACAACATAATTAACCATATTTTATTGCCTATATACATGAAGATAAACACACAAAATAGAGCAATATAACGCTTCAGCAAATGGGTCGGGCAACATTACAGATACATGTATTGGGTAGTGATGAAATATGATTTTTTTTCTTTTTCCGGTAGTTTCATAAATAACAAACGAGCCGTTTCAAAATTTGTGCGCAATATTGCAGAAAACATCTCTTAATATGTACAATTTATTTAATGTACAATTTGTTACATTTATGCCCTAAATCATTACAGAGGCTCAGAAGGAAGACTGGGCTTTCCTAACTATGTTATATTGAAATAAAATCTTTATCTTTATTATCATTTCTATGACGGGAGTGGAAAAAGCTTCTCCGAAATGTAAAGAAGTTGCTTTGAAGCATGTTTATTCTACCTGGTCCACAAGGACATGACTTGCAACCATTAGAATCAACGGCAAGGCACCACTTTGGACATACAATATTATGGCGAACACATCCTAGGCCTACTGACGTCCTGAACATAGAGCTCGAACTTCCATGACTCTGACCACCCATCGTCGGCCCTCCCATAGATGGTCCCATGTGACCCATTCCACCCATGGGTCCAGACATCGGTCCACCACTGTGCCCGGAATGGAATGGGCTCGCTCCCATTCCGCCCCCGAAAGGACTTTGTCTAGGCTTCCTTTCGGATGGTGCGCATTCTTGAAAAGGTAAACGAATGAAATTTTATGTTTGCTGATATAATTAATAAGTAAAGCATCATTGTTAAAAAAAGCATCACATAATTTCTATTATGCTGAATAGCTTTTTTTAATGAATCAGGAATTTGGAAATGCCACTGCATTAAAGCAGCACGCCTCCAGATTAATGCTAATTTTCATGAAAACTTTGAAAATGTATTTGAATGTGTGATTTTGTGAAGTAACCAAAAGGGAGCAATTTACACATTATCAATGGCACTTACAAACCACGTAAATTACTAAAAAGTGGTCAAAATGTGCATAAATAGTTTTACCGTGTTAGTAACGCAGTAGAACTTTAATAATTGTAAATACTTAAAAATCAGTTGTTAATCAAACATAATATGTAAAATATTACTTGAATTTTGAAACTTTTTACTTTTTCATTCATCTTTAAATTAGTACATTATTTTTTAAGTTTGATTTTATTGAAATATTTTGACTCATCTGGAAGCATGTAGCTTTAAGTAGAAATTGAAAAAAAATGTACTCAGTGAACTGTAAAACAACAAAACTTATATTTATAAAACTTGGGATGTTCATTTAACAAATCTGTCTGTATGTAATATTTATTAAAAGAAGCTTTTCTGAGAAACAGCATAATTATTTAAGAACTTAATTTATTGCCAATTAATTTATCATCTGGAAGCATACGATAATAGCAAACTTTTAAAGTACAGATTTTGGTTTAAATCAATCAAATCTTAATATTCTATCTAGAGATTTAAAATTTTCATGAGCCTGCACATTTGTGAAAAGTATGCTTTTCTGACGGAATAAATACAGGGAAACTCAATTATTTTTGAATAATGAGACAGTTTGTACAAACTAATAGATAATATTATATTCTATGGCAAGTTATCTTATTAAATTAAAAGAAACTATTTTCTGTATATAAAGACGACACATGATGATGAAAGTATGAATTGATCTTGTGCCGGATGCTTCGCTGGAAGATTTAGAATCAGGCATCTTAACTTGATTTAATTGGATAGTTAACTATGTATTAAAACAATTTGTAGATAAATCAAATGGTTTATGTGAGAACCCATGGATACGCCTACGGTATCTTCCCCTTACATCTCATTTAGAAAAGTTAATGTTGCCTTCTGACGTCATATTGACTTTGTTATATACTTATAATTACAATATTGACAAATAATGATGAAATAAAATGCGTATTTTTATTTTCCGTATTTTCACTGTAAAAAAAATAATTTTACACTGCAGTGAAACATATTTTCCGTATTTTCATTGGTGCTTTACCGGACTACTATCTTCTTATTTCAGTTGGTTTTTTTAAATCTTTCTATTTGTAATGTCAAAAAAGAGAAAGAATTGTATAATAAATGGAAAATTCAAGTTTTTTTTCTCAAGAAATACAGGACTTATCTTTATCTTGCAGTATGAAAAATATCATATTTCACTCATGGCTACCTCCACTCATGAAAATAAATCCTGTGTTTATAGAAAAAAAACTATTTATTATATAATTTATTATGTGAATTATACACGTGCAAAAGTGACATACGCCTCGTGAATTCATAACACTATAATTATGACTACGTTATACAATTAAATGCGAAAAAATGGCAAAAAAACAACAAAACATGAAGACAAAATAAGAGCTTAACAATTAGACAAATAATTTACATTTACTTCCCATGGTTTTATGACAAATCAGAAAAAAAATGTCAGAACAATTCCATTAATTTCTTAGTGACATAACGGAATCTGACAATTTTTGTCATTTCACATTAGTTTTACTTATGATAATTTGTCGGAGAAAAAAAGTTATATCTAACTAGCCAGACGCAGAGGTAATTAATATATATATTTTTTTTTCTGTACTTGCTTTAGTATGAGACAACTCAGACCAGATTCTATATATGCATAATAACATAAAATTTAAAGAAACTCCACTGAGGTCTGAAAAAACATTAATTTCTTACATAGATCAGCTGGGGAAGTTAAAGTAGACAGATATGCAAAAAGATTATAAAGAAATATACTCAGAAAGAAATAGAAAACAGTATTTTTATGCTTTTCTTTTGGATAATTTTTCACAGTTAGAATACTTAGAATCTATGCACACAATTTATTGGTCTAGACCTGCATCATGTGGAACAATAATTTCGAAAAAATAATTCCAGTATCGTCATGTCAAAAAACGTCAGTGGAGTCGCTTTAAATGTGTGATGCTACAAAACACGACACGTTTTCCATTGTGTTAAAGCAGTCATTAAAGGGAATTACAAATATTCTAACTTATGTAAAAACATTGAAAAAAGAGAGCGCTCTTAAAACCTACCTGTTTGAAGTATTGCGATCAAAAACAATAATCCAAATTGTTGATAGGTTGGCATGTTCATTATGATTTAGATAAAGAATAATATGTTAAGTAAAATGTTAATTTCCGGTTTTGAAAATAAAAATTAAATTGAATATCGCAGAAATATAATTTTTGAAGCATATACACATGTTAGTGAAAATTTACAAATTGTCAGATTATGTTTTTGTTAATTTATGATAATAATAAGAGACGTGTTACTTCTAAAGGGTGATAAAATAAAAAGGGCACCTGTTCTTGGCGATAACGGCGACAATGACGTAAAGGGAGATAACTCTGTTTAGTAAGCTGGAAAGATACGTTACAAGGAGATACTATTACAGATAAATTCGTGGTAGATATTACACTTTCTTGTATGATGATAAATTAGAAATTTGTCCATATGTAAATACATACTAATGCACCAGTCTTTAAAATTTAAAGTAATATCTAGGAAACAAGTTAAAATAATTTTGTGTTCGTATTTTTTTTTTATTTGATACATGTTTATAACGTTCTTAGACGTCGGTTAAATAACTTAAATATCATATTAAAATTTATAAAACAAGACTTAGAAATTAAGTGAATATCTTTTTGACAGTTTAGATCAGGCCAAACTGAATAAACACATTTTAAGGTAAATTCCATTTACGTAAACCCTAACATACATAAAAAAAATCATACAGACTATTAAAACCTTGTCAGAAGATAAGTTCGAGCAACATCCAAATTGTGTGTAGTCTCAGACAAATATTTTGCATCACAGTTATCACAAAAGTGATCAGTGATCTGATGATAGCCCATTAAGCAGGTGTATCGAGTAGTAATTGGACAGTTTGTTGGAAATGTAAATTGACTGTATCTAGAGATGATGTTACCTATCTGAAGATGCTAACAGGCTAACATTTTGTTCCATCGGTGGGCACAGTAAGAGGCACATGTAGTTTAGTGGTAGCTGAAGTATGTTTCAAGTATACCGAAATTGGTTTCTTGAATATAAGTGAAGACTAAATCCAATGTTGTGTTGCTGATTGTTGTAAGCCTGTGTTTTTTTTTATTTTGCTGCAGTCTATATGTTTCCATGTACGTTTTTTAGCTTTAACTGTTGTTTCCTCTGCCCTTCACAGTTGAAATCTCTCACTCAGGAATACCTTCACTTCAGAAATAATGCTATTGTATCTGTTTTCAGCTTTGTATATATACACACAAACTGACGTTTTGTGTAAAGTTTGGATGAAATTGAACGGACGGCCAGGCGGACGCACAGACAGACAGACAGACGACGGAGAAGCTATTCCTATATGGCAGACGGAACAAAAATCTATAACTGGCCAAAATATATTTTTTATTCAAGGGAAATAACTCTGAAATGGAAAATTCCGACTATGCGCAACTAGTTTTTATACTGATCATTCCTGTAAGTTTGGACGTAATTGCACCAGTTATGTTTGTGGAGTAGTCCGCACAGATTTTGTTATGAACGGACAGACAAAACGAGGGAGAAGCTTTAGGGAAATGACCGGGGAAATTATGATAGGAAAAAAAAAACGAAATAAATCGCCAGTTCAAACTCCGTGAACAAAACCATCATAAAAAGTCATTTCATGGTGAACTTGTGACTCGTGCAAAAAAGTTGTTATAAGCCTTATTCAATTATACGGATACAGATAGTAGCGTCATAGTGAAGCCTTGTGCTACAGATTAAATACGAAGCCATAATATATATCCTTGTCTGCTTTAATCACATTACTATGCTGCCATTTTTGAAGGAGGGGGAAACAGAAAGAAAGAGAAAAAGATGGATAGTTTACGGTTGTAGGAATTCTAATCAAATTGGATTAAAATTGTGATACATGTACCAACTCATCATCAAACTTCAAAAAACACAGCCATCTTCCTCCTCTCCGACAAAATAAGTTAAAAAAGGAATAGATGAACGACCGAGTGAATACAAAAAAATGTAAAACAATAAAAAATCGTGTAAAACCTTCGGTACAAAATTCTACAAGTGCCTGACTTCCATGACTATAGTAATGTAAAAGAACTTAAAGTACTAACTCTTTCTATTTGTACAGTATTATAACTATAATAAAAACATACAGGTTTAAAACGCTTTGTCAGTAAAAGTTGGTAAACTAATTAAAATTATTGAGGAATTTATACAGTCAAAGTGACTTAAACACATTACTACAAGTTTAACAGATTATGTGACATTGTAGAAAATGATACAATGGTAGAATAGTTAAACAGAAAGTCGATACATTCTATCAGATTACAGAAATGTAATAAATGTTTACAAACTTTATACAATCATTTTGTATAATCTATTACCAGCTGTCAATTCTCCAATGTTTTAATCATATCGTTCGTCTCCGATCACATTCTTTTCAAAAATGGCATGAACAATGTAAATAATAACACTTTAAGTTGATACGTTTTTAATAGATAGATACATGTAGATTGATGGGGGGTTTTAATAGATAGATGCATGTAGATTGATGGACGGACGGACACAGTCCTTGCTAAAATATCTTTCATAAATGTTTTTCAGCGGGGTATTATGAAGTTTGATATATCATAGTGACCTTATGTTATACTCTTGACAAAAGCTAAGTTTGAACAATTACAAAGGTTAACAACTTCAAATCTTGTGAGAGAGTTACGATTCATCGGGAAGCTCTATGGCTTTGTTGTTTATTTTTTATGAACATGTTATGGAGTGATTAACAAATGGATTTGTAATATGCATGAAGATTTCCATAGATTTTGTCCATTTTTTGTAGATTAGATGCACATAGTACCATTCCTTAAATAATAAAAAACAACAACATAGTTTTGTTCTATAAATTTATTCCATTTTAGAATACCAAACATTACGACATTCCATGGGAATATACAGTGTTGTTTTATGAAATAAAAAAAAGACGATGGACGGTAAAAATCTGAGACAGTATGTGTAAAATGTACATGTATACTGACACATTAAAAGGGACAATTATGTCTACAACATAGAATAACACAATCAATATTCTCCTCTTGAAAAAAATAGAATGTAAGAAAAGTTTACTACAAAACAATAGCAAATTCCTATGGTTAAAATTATTCAAATCTATGGTTATTGTTTATTTATTATTAGACAAGAAAAAAAGTTAATTCCATAACGTCCCTTTCAAGATAATAGCAAGTCACAAATGAGCACACCTTTAAAATATCACAGAAAAACACAGACATTTTCATCAGGACGGAGTTGTTACAAAAGTATCAAAAGTATGTGTTATCAACATCAGTATGTAAACTTCAAACATGCATTCAATGTGTATTTAAACATGACTGAATAGTGAACAAGTTTTTGGTACCTAAGTGTTTACCAAATTAACATATATATATGTCAATGAACATGGAAGAAATTTTTACTTTACATGAAAAATATTAAAATGCGTATTTTTATCTCTCAAACAATTTAGCAATTATGTTCAAAAGTTGCCTATCAGTTTGTCCCAAACTCTATCAGCCTTGTAATATCAAAACTCTAGTATTAGTATGTACTATAAGTGATAATGTTAATTCAACACCTCGCTTTTACTGTATACAAAGTCTCAGATGTTAAATATATAAAATATTGTACATATAAAGTATTAACAAAATAACAAACAAGGCACAATCTATATAATACGGACGGATAATGTTAGTATACTATAGAACTACTTTTCCACTAATCCTGTAGAACCAAATAATGAGGTACAAGTAGCAACGAAAATAAAACAAATCCTGTTAAATTATAAACACGTAAAATAAATAAAACAAAACAAAAAATTCATAAAATCTTTTAAAAGCATAACATGAAGTAAAATGGCTCTTTGAAAAATATACAAATAACCTGAAATAAGTAAATCTGTGAATGTCCTTTAAAGCAACGTTTCTTACCTAATCAAATGATTTACTAATTTTGCTGACTATAATGATTATCATATGAGCCATGTCATGACAAAACCAACATAATGGCTTTGCGACCAGCATGGATCCAGACCAGCCTGCGCATCCACGCAGTCTGATCAGGATCCATGCTGTTCGCTTACAGACCCTATAACAAGTAAAGAAACTGATAGCGAACAGCATGGATCCTGATCAGACTGCGCGGATGCGCAGGCTGGTCTGGATCCATGCTGGTCGCAAACCCATTATGTTGGTTTTGTCATGACACGGCTCATATATTACTACATTGACCTTTTTACCATTAATAATTTTATCATTTCATTCTAGTCTATGGAAAAAAACTAACAAATCCCCAAGCTCACATCCTGCTTTTGTTCCTTAATGGATATAACTAGAGTTAAAGCCCTTTATTTAAGATTTCTTCACGTCTAGTGAAATGATTTTCAATGCAAAATATTCAGTATTTCTCAGTGCTTAAACCACTGATTATACTATAGGTGAATCAAACATGCATATCTCTGTTGGTTAATTCAACAAACTGAAAACAGGATGAATATTTTAAAAAAAATGTCAGAAAAATCAGCTATAGCATAATAACTTAAAAGCAAAAATTGCCATGGAATATAATAGAAATGACTTAAAACATTTCCCACTTGAGTATCACAGATAATGCTCACAACAGAAAAAAACATTAAAAGTTTGTAATGTTACTTTTCTATACATATCACATAGTTTGGACAAGTTGACAAATACAATGTATATATAAAACATGGGATGTGTCTAATCCAAATCTGAAAATCGCTATCTATACATATTTACATACAGGGGCTATACAGTATACAATAAAGCACGGAAAAGGTGACAGATTAATAAATGATTGATCAATCTTTAAGCTTTAAATTAACAGCACACACAATAAATAATAAGAAAAAATTTAGAAATGGATAATGAAAGAATTGCTGGTTTTCTTTAAGCGAAATTCTGATTAAGTTATATATGAATGATTAATTTAGTCCTTTATAACTGTATGATGAATTACAAAAATAAAACAATATGGATTTCTTATTTGTTATGAGCATAAAATGTTTAAACATTCAGCCTTATTCCATTTATTTTCAATATTATTGAGAGAAAAATGCATTTCATATGAGATTTGCAGGTAAAGTGATATTCTATGCAACTTAAAATTTCGTTTCATAAAAAGCATTGATGAATATTTCAGAGTGCTCTTCCTCAATGGAAAATAGATTAAGCAGTAAAGAGAACCCAATAACAAAAACAGCAAAGAAAAGTCTTAAAAGAAAAGAGAAAATATATTATATATACATTATAAGTAAGGTGCAACATTATTTTTTCCATTTATTAAAAAGATATTAATTTGCTTGTTTTGTATACACAACCCTGACTTCTGTCCTAGTGTATAACCACCACAACAAACAAATCTCAATTCAGAATGAAAATATAACCTCTGAAAACATCAATTCTTTTATATATCTATAAATCTTTATATCTATTTATCTGCTACAACCCATTTCCCAATAATATATTCTTTACACTTCAAATTACAACTGATTTCATCAATAAATTAAAAACATTATTTGGCAACAAGATAATTCATTACAACACTTAACATAAATGAACTGACTTTGATTCCGCATAGGTTATCAAAATACACTAAATACATCTGAACATCACATACATCTTGTTCTCTCTGCTTTATAACACCAAAGCAGATTAGCCCCTAACATTGGAACCAAACCAAACATAAACAAAATGTCTGCACTTCCAACTCTATACAGTTAATAACATTTTCAATTCAAAATTTTAAAAAGACCTAACTTTTTCACATAACTGTTTTTGTTGGTGAATATTTCATCTATTCAATTTGGATATAAATTTTCAATAGATTTATGTATATAACATGAAATTTCTAAAAGAATTTCTTTCAATTCATCCCAAAACAAAAACAAACTCGAACTAAATCTCATAAAAATATCTATTCATAGAAATAATAACATATCCTTATAGTGCAAAATAATTTACTGTAACTTGAAACTTCAATTCAAATTTATTCCTTTTTCTTAAAATGAAAAGAGTCAGAAACAATGTCCTTTTCTTCAAAAGCAAATACATAAATAAAGAAAACCTGCATCTTTTGCTCCAATGCCATATGAAAATCAATCAATGAAATAAATAATTGAAATGAAACTATTTTAACAGTCCAGGTGACTGAACAATAATAAACTGAATACACATTATATTCTAACATAAAATATAATGATATTTCTACCTCAATAATCTGAAAATAAACATAATTTTTTATTTACTTTACTCTGCTTATATAGCAATGCTTTTCTTCTTCATAAATAAGATTCCTTTAACAAGAAATAACAGCCATTCAAATCAGTGTAAAGTTGTTCAAATGAAATATAATGATGAAATAAACTCTTTTAAAAGATCTATAACAGAAAAGAAAAGTCTTTATATAAATCTGTCTGAAATAACACACAAATATGACTAAATCAAATCATCATTTATCCTTTCTCTAAACTAAGGTTATATCAGTAACAATTCTGTCTACACAACATAAGTCCCCTGTAATATTTTAAAATTTAAAATCTCATATTAACATCAATTTTGACATTTGTATATGGCAGCTGTCTGTCATTCATTTGCTCAAAGTAGCTAACTGTCTCAAAATCAAACCAATAAATTCAAAAATGGTTAATTTGCTCCTTCTGCAAGTAGATCCTATCAAGCACCTTGTTAGATAACTACATAAAAGCTGCATCTAAAACATTTCAATCAAATGCTCCTAATTGTAATAGATAAAAGAATCTCTATCAAACAACTAAACAAATTTTGGCAGCAAAACATAACCACTACATGGACCAGGAAAAAATTTGACAGACTGAAGATAAAGGATTAGCATATTTTACGTGCAGATCTGATGCTGAGGTTCATTTCCCATGCAGGAGTGATGTCAAGGACCATTTCCCCTTAAGAGTGATGCAGAGGTTCATTTTCCTTTCAGGCATAATGATGATGTTCATTTCCTCAGCAGGTGTGATGCCAAGATTACAACTGACTGGAACATTAGTTTCCCATTTTGTTCACAATACTGTACAAGTAAATTTAAAGTTACGAATAAATATGTGCAAGATGTCCCCATCTTCTTTCCATATTTTTGTTTTGCTTTCCTTTCAAATGCTGTGATCATCAAAAAATAAATCCCCACACTTGACAGGATTGTCTTAATCATTATTAAACAAAATATTTTGAAAACACTCTGAATAATTTTATCTTCTGAATCCAATTATAACTACATGCCGACTGATATTACCCATTACAAAAATATATTGAGTCATATATAAAAAAATGTGGACTTAAAAATAGTTCCCAGAACAAAACCTTTTTAAACTGAAAAACTAATGAACTATCAAATTCTCTGAAATCCTTAAGAATTAGGAATATAAATTGCAATGTACAACACTGTAAATAATGATACAAAATTTAATATCTAAAGTAAAGCTATTTGCCATTTTTAAAAAAAAATATGAAAAAAAAAAAAAAAATATCTGTGGTTGTCACCAATATTAATCAGGCAAAATAATACCTAAACTTCAAATAAATGATTGCTTTGAAATATCATTGAAGTTATGGGTTTGTGTAGTCTTTAAAGTTTAATTTAAGAAATTAATACGGTCAAATTTATCAAGTTGATACAAATTATTACTTCAAATCGACTAAATAATTGAATCAAGTTGGTCCCTGTTGTATGGCAAACAGTTGGCATTTTGTTCAAACAAATTTTAATATTCTTTAAATCAACACTTTATTTACATAGTTTCAGCAGTTTTTTTAAACTGATTAGGAAAAAACTGTCTATTTCTACCTAATGAGCTTTCTGCTGCGATAACACACTGTTCATATTTTGTCTTATTTTATCTGTTTTTTGTCTCTCTTGTAAATGTCTTTGCTCTAGAGTCCGAATATCAATAACATCCATTGTCTGAGTGGGTGGGGGAGTAGCTTTTGTTCTAGTTGGGGATCGGGCCTTATTGCCACTGGGTCCTGGAGTAATCTGAGCAGCCACCTCATAGGAGTTGTACTGGTTTGGCCGCTGTTTTACTGGTGGTTTGGGTACATTTTTAGCATACTCTAAAGCCTGGAAAAAATCAATCATAATGTTCATAATTTGATGAAAAATACAAACTTTAAACAACAACTAAAACAAGAGCACTGCATGCCATTTTAACGTTCAGCTGTCAAAAATTCTTAGTTAAAAAGGGGCATAACTCTTAAAATATAGCTTTCAGAATTACACCTCTTGTCCAACAACTGTACCTTGTCATCATGACAAGCAAGTACATGTATTCCAAATTTCATGTTGATAATTTCTTTAATGTTTGAATGGGCTACTTGATAATTTATAAATGTTTGAAAGGGCTACATTAAAGTCTTTGCATGACCACAACAATGATGCTGATACCAAGAGATCATAATAGCTCAGTTTTTCATCACATTAGCACAATAACTGGTTAACTCCTACGGTATTAAATTTAGAAGCACTGAACCCATTAATGCAGTAAGATGAGTTTTGTTTTCTTTGAAACTGACAAGTTCAAATGGACTTTATCAATCAAATGGCAAAATAATGTAGAAAATTTTGTATAGATGGTTGAAGTTTTATGGCAGTGAAACATTTTTTTTTCTGATTTTAACGCTTCATTACAACAGCATGATGGGTTGTGCTTTTGGAAGCATGTAATTGTTCAGTACATGTAGTACAACCTTAAAGGTGGATAGTGCATTTGACTGTCCTTGGTGCTTTGTTGTAAAAGAAGACAATAGTTATGACATAACAGGAATGTTCACCAAGTTCAAAAAGATTAATAATTCAAAGAAAATCAATATGCTCAAATGATGGGTATTCAACATCGGTGAACTGCGACCATTGCCATGACGACATGTGACTGTGTGAGGTTTCAAATGAATATCTCCAGCGGGTGTGAAAATGGAAATTGGATGATAAATATTACATAAACAAGTTCACATAAAAGAGGATTATTAATTCAGAAAAAAAAGCTTGCCAGAATTACGGGCATGCATATCTTATAAATATGACATACATAAAATTCCAGGCAAAAAGTCTTCAGGAGTTGAGGAAATAGAACATAAGAAATTTTCACCAATGCCATGCATGGTTGAATAAGGTTCGGTATTCTTTAGTTAAAGCTGCATGCCTCCAGATATACGAAAATAGATCAATAAAATCTACCTTGAGAAAAATGTACTAAGATTTTAGGAACAGTAAAAATATTCAAGATTCATGTAATAATTTACATTTTATGTGCGATTAATGACTGATTTATCAGTATTTATAACTATATTTCTACTGCGTTACTAACACAGTTAAAGGGCTATTTTTCAATATTTTGTCCTCTTTTTTTTGTTATATACGTAGGTTGTAACTGCCATTAATAATGCTTAAATTGCTTCATTTTGGTTATTTCACTGAATAATACTTTGAAACATATTTTCAAATTTTTCATGAAAATTAGCATGAATCTGGAGGCGTGCTGCTTTAAGCTAAATCAAGGCAAGAAATAGTAACAGGACCTGCCATGGCTATTTGCAATCAAAAGAAAACAAATAAATAACATGCCTCAATGGTCAAACTTACAGTTTTTCTTTTGACACCCTCTTCCCCTGGCTTTTCAGGTTGCCTTGGAAACTTGGGAGGCTTTTTATGTCCTAATTCCATTCTATTCTTCTCCATAACCATCCTTGCATATTCAAACTGCTTATGCCTCTTTTCCATCTGTCAACAAAATATTTACAAGTGATAATTTCATGACAACACATATTAAGAACATTATCTTAGAACAAAAAACACAGTGAAATTCTAACAACCAAAAACCCACGCTGGGAATTTATTGATACTTTCAAGTAAAGCTTTATCCCAAACATTTCGCTAGATGACAGTTGAGTAGCTTCAACATGGTAAAAAGGCCATGATGATTAATTACCTCAATGCATTTTTGCAAATTTTAAGTACTTTTAATAGCTTCGTTACAGACTTTAAATATTTTTTTTTTAAAATAACGTGCATAAATTTGTTTTAAATTTAAATGAATCACTGACATGTATTTTAAATATCCATGTCAATTTAGTTGTTAATCTTTCTTTGACAAAAATAAAAATTCTGAGCAAGAACTACAATTTCAATGACTCAATGCTGTACATTTTTATGAACTTCAACCACCCTATCATACATTATAAACTTGTATAAAAAAAACCCAAAAAATTGTTAATTAAAGGGACTCAATTAAGGTTTTTTGACATGACAGGACTGGAAATATTTTTTTCAGAGATTTTTGTACAAACTGACGTAGTTCTGGACCAGTTATTTGTGTGCACATTTTCAGCTCATTCCCTCTCTCTCCGTTTTTCCAGAATGATCATTTTTAATGTGCAAAAGGGCCCAAAAATAACAAGTGTTGCAGAGCTTTTTGTTCAAAACCCGATAAGAATTGTACACAAAATTTGATTTCAACTTTATAATTCTGAGTTTATTTATTGGTTATTCTTTGCAGAGTTTTCCATTTTAAGTGCTTCTCTTGATGCTTTTGAAATTCGTTAGATTTTGAAATTTTATGTTTTATGTTTGGACCTTAGTGGAGTTCCTTTAAAATTAAGTTAGTTAAACAATTAAAATTAATAGTTAAATTATTATCACTGTTAGCATTCAGAGATTTAACATTTGCCAAAATAAATATCTTAGTACTAAAATTGAGCTACAATTTTGCGTCTAGTCAGATTGTACAAAGTCACAGACACGTCTGGTTCTAAGATGATTGTTGACATTTGCTAGTTATTATTACTGGACGTATTTAGAGAATCAGCCCTTAACTTTGTCTATTTCCTTCCATAAAAGTATAAGTTATATTTATTTAATATTATTGAAGTGAAAAATAAGCATCAATCTGTTTTACAACAATGCAGTTCCTGAGATTCTGAGAAATGTCCCTGGTAAATAGATTGTAATTTGATAAAATAAAAGTCTGGCAGTGAAAAGTTGATATATATATTTATAAAAGGGCAATGACTCCACTAAGGAAAATTTTGAATTAAAATTTATAAGCAAGTAAGACTTGAAATTGAGCAATTTTCACTGTAAGTTAAGAGAAAATCTACTATTTTGTTGCCAGTCAGGCAATTTAGGACACTGCAACTCTGTAATCAAAAAAACTCTAAAACCTAAACTAGGGCTTAATGATGTAATGAAAAATAATTCAATAGAACGATTTTGTTTGGCCAAGTTCATTTACCTTTCTCATCATTTCTACTTTGTTACTTTATCTAACCCGTTCTGACAAACAACCCAACATAAATTTTACTTATCCTTGCATTATTTTCTACTCTGTACAGCCGTATTTGCTTGATGAACTGAATTTTAATTTAATAACCATGTTACATGATTCGTAAAAGTAAAATTTAGCAAAAAGTTGTGGTGATGTTTGAACTGATCATAAATCATTTGAGCCGTGCCATGACAAAATCAACATAATGGGTCATGATCATGATCCATGCTGTTCGCTTACCAACCCTATAACAAGTAGAGAAACTGATAGCGAACAGCATGGATCCTGATCAGACTACGCGGATGCGCAGACTGGTCTGGATCCATGCTGGTCACAAACCCACTATGTTGGTTTTGTTGTGACGCGGTTCAAATTTATTTTATTTTGCAGTTACTGTATGCCTTATAAGTTATTTCCGTTATCATTGCATAGTTTACAAGACTAGAATAGTTTTTCTATTTAAATACTTAAATAATGTCATTAAATAAATCACATTTCATTATTATTTCAAAATTTAAGACCTATTTTCATATCTAAAAATGTTTTCAAATTTGGCAGTCTCAAACCCTTTCAGAAAAGAGGTAAAAATAAATCTGTGTGAAAAATTTAAATTAGGACCATACCTTATCTTTGTAGGATTCTGTGTCAAGGTCTGGTCCGAGCGTGCCTCTATTGAGGCGGACCTCACGTTGCATTTTCTTGTAGTCATGTAGGTTATATATCTTATACCATGGATGCTCACTCGGGTCCTTGCTCTTCATCTTGTGGTAAAGGGAGGCATACCCTTCCTCCAATGATTTCTGTACAAACAATAAATTTCATTACTTTCTTGTCAAATGTTTTTGGTAGTCAGTCTATAGATGGACAGTGTTGAACTGATAAAGAAAAATCTTTACCATATGCCTCAACACCCTCCCCTGCCATAAGTAGGCCATAAAAGAATCTTCCCATGAACGTAACAAACATTTTCTCACTTTCTAAAAAGACACATTTCTTTAAAATCAAATTTGATCTTATCTGAAATTTCAGTAATTCTTTTAACATAAATAGCCTTCTCGAACAAAAAGCCTCAAACTGCCCTCTCTACTAAAGTGTAGGTAGCATATAGAAATCATCTTTAAACATATAAAGCTAGTGTAGTTCATACAAAAGTCAAATACATGTAAATATGATCATTGATCAAAATAGCAATACTTACCAAATCACTGTTGTTATCTAAATCATCCTTGAAGCTCACTGAGCCCGGCTGATATTTC
This sequence comes from Ruditapes philippinarum, assembly GCF_026571515.1. Classification (NCBI taxonomy): domain Eukaryota; kingdom Metazoa; phylum Mollusca; class Bivalvia; order Venerida; family Veneridae; genus Ruditapes; species Ruditapes philippinarum. Next base: position 227,416 of record NW_026856378.1, read on the forward strand.
TTCGAATAACTTGTCGGGTCAACGAGTGCTAGCTCCTCTGCCGTATACTGGTTCCCATCTATAACATGATCGGTTCCATAACCATTATTGTATTGCTGGCCCTGGTCCTGTAAATTGTAAACAATTACTTATTCACAATACCTGCACATCACTGAATTTGTTTCATCAAACGAAATTGAAATTTTACTGATATGTATATAATTTTTTTCATTTGAATTCTATTCCTTTTAAATAAGCACATGTATTCTACAGCTAGCAAGCCAACGCCCCGGCCTGCAAGCCATTGACATCCCTGTATAATGGTGGCATACATGATGGTTAGTATACATTTTTTTTCTATTTTTTATTATCAATTTCATTTGGTGCATACAATGTTTGACTAATAAGAGTAAATTATGTATAATTCAGGTCATCTTAATTACAAAATTGATTATACACACTTCAAATTACACTATGACGAGACCTTGAATATTTATGAAACTAAATATTTCTCAAAATTTATACAAAATTTGTGTTGTTCTGTTTCTATTTGACTACAATTAATATATTATTGGAGCAGTCTTGGCGATTAATAAACATTAACACTTATGTATTTGAATACTAGATTAGAACATAAACTTTATAAAACGTACTCACCTCTTGATAACCTGTGTTGTACCCATCATTGTAATTTCCATAACTATCTTGCATTTGGTATGGAACACCTGTTCCATACTGCCCTTGTGTTTCTTGAACTGGAAGTAATGCTAATTGCTGAGTTTGTTGTTGTAAGGGAGACCCTGCACCAGAATGTCCTGGAGGCGGACTTATTAATCGCAGGTTAATATCAACACTAATTCTTTGTCCGTCCTCTGTTGTGATTTCTTGTGATATAGGTTTTAATTCCATGTGTCGTCGAAACGGAGAAGAAGGGTTTATTGCTAAGGGAACCATTTCTGTCGAGGCTGGAGCTGCCGGCCTGTTTTCTAATGGCTGAAGCTGACGAGTTGGCGTGCTATACCCACCTTGTTGTTGGGAATAACCACTCGGTTGTTGGGAATAACCCCCTTGATCCTGAGCACTGCCAGGATTGTATGCACCAGTTGGTTTAAAAAACTGACCTTGATTTGGAAGTGGAGCTGGGGCCTCAAATTTATTTGCCTGTTTAACTTGTGGATTAGTGTTCCATCTCGGAACAGATTTACTTGCACTAGCTTTAGCTGGTTTACCGCTCTGTGCTGAGCCCTTCTTCTGTGAAAGCATTTGTGCTCTCTGTGCCCACATCTCCTCAGCTGATGATGGTTTGAAACCCATTGGGAAATTGTCTGGAGCTTGGTAACCCATATGTTCAGGCTGTGCTGATTGGGCTTTTTTATGTTTCTTTTTAGGTTTAGATGGTAGTTTAGGTGTTATAAATATATGATCTAATTTTTCTTCCTCCTCTTTTTTTTTATGAACAATATTGCGATATGTTTTTCTTTGATTTTTTCCATAATCATACTTATTTTGTTCAACATAGTCAACTTTAGGAGCTTTTGGATTAACAATATCCATTCTTTCAACATCATCAGGATCATAAAAGTCTGGTTTAGAATCCTGTTTACTAAATCCATCTGGGAAATAGGCAGGATTATCTTGGTACGGATTTTGAGGAGGATTTTCCCATTCTTGTTGTCGTTGACTATAATTAAAATCTAACGAATCCTGTACGTAACCTCCTTCACGATCATCTGATGGATATTCTAAAGAATCTCTAGGAAAGTCATTTTCTTTATCATAACTTTCCCTGTCAAATCTTTCCCTTTCTTTTTCATATTGTTCCCTTTCATACATTTCTCTTTCATATCTTTCCTTTTCATATCGTTCTTTTTCATCACCTTTCATTTTTATACTTTGCTTTTCAATTCTCCTTTTCAAATCCTTTTGATATTCAGCCTCTTTTTGTAAATCACGTTCATCCATTTCAGTGTTTTGCTTTTTATAACCTCGACGATACTCCATTTCATCTTCACGTCTTGGCTCCCTTTCATATTCCCCTCTTTCATCGCGTAATCTTTCATACCTATCTCCACGATCATAATTCATTTTTTCTCTATACCTGTCACTTTCTCTGTGTCTATCCCTACTATTTCTATCATTACTATATCCATTTCGCTCTTGTCGTCTGTCATCAAATCTATCTCTGTCAGATTCCTCCCCATTACGGTCTTGATTTCTTTTATCGTATCTGTCTTCATTCCTATCTTCATACCTATCTTTATCATAGCCCCTATTCTGGTTGTCATAATCACTTCCAGGTTTTCTATTATCTCTGTAACTATCACCCCGATTATTACTTTCCTTTGGTCGGCTCCTGCTTTCTGAATAACTATTACCAGGGTTATCATCCCCACCATAGCCTCTGCGTGAATTATCCATTTCTCTAAAAGTTTCTTTATTGTCGTTTTCTTCGAGTCTGCTACTAACAAATCTGTATTCTTCTTCTTCCTCCTTTGTGAATGATGGAGATTCTACATAAACACGTTTTATGGATTGATTATCGTCTTGCGTACGTTTTGTTCCTCTACTTCCTGGTTTAGAGTGAAGTGTGTCTAGAGGGGGGTGTTGAGGTGGTAAACTATGTTTTGAAGTATTTGATTGTTCCCGTGACTTTCTTTCCCTTCCGTTGTCCCAATCTGGAGGGGTTGTTGGTAAATCTTGTTCAGGAGATTTTGCATAAGGTGTTGGAGCTCTGTCTTTTACAGGGCTTCCACCATATGTCCTGTTACTTAAACTTGGAGGACGCTGACTATTTGAATCAAATTTTACACCACTTTGCACAGAATTTCTGGCATTTGAGTTAGAATGTTGTCTGTTAATATAGTTATTTTCTGACTGAGGTTCAATACCTTGTGCACGAAGAACCTCTGGGTTAGCTACAGCATACACACTACTATTGCTACGAAGACTTGTTGCAGGTTCTTTAACTGGTGGTGGTGTGGTTTGAACAGGGGGAGATGGGGGTTTAGGATCTCTTGCAGAGTCCTCACCTTGAAATGCCTGAGTGTCAAAAGGATAGGGAACTTTTAAATCATCTGCTAAGTCTGACCTATGTGGTTCTATACCTTCTGGTTCTTGTTGACGGTCACGATATGTATCTTGGTCATCGTCTAAATGTCTGAAATTGTCAGAAGATTTTACATGTGGTATTTGAGAAGACAACTTAGGACTTGCTACTTCGTAAGTCCTACGAGTAGAAGAATTATAATCACGAGAAGAGAAATGAACAATAGAACTCTTTGGATCAGAAGCATGCAATTTCTGATCCTTTAAAACATGCTGGGTGGCAGGAGTTGGAGGAGAAGAAAGGTTTACAGGTTCAGGTAAACTGACACCACTTAAGTCTAAAGGTGGAACAAGCTGATCTTGAGTATTAACTCTTAAAGGCGTTCTGTCTCTACTCAATCTTTCATAATGTGAACTTAAGCTCAAGTGAGTTTGCTGCTGAGATAATAAGCTGTGATCACGTGCCCGCTGCTTATCAAGCTGTGAATTCTGTCTTTTATGTGAAGTGTTTTCTCTAAAACTACTCTGATGTGCAAATTGTTTATCACTATTTTCATGTGCAAATTGTTTATCACTACTCTTTTGTGCAACAGATATATCACTTTGATTAACAGTATTGTTTCTTTCACTTTTAATTGCTTTAATCTGGGAGTTTTGCCTAGAATTTACACGAGAATTATTATTAGTGTTACCACTCCCAATCACATCATCCTTAACAAAACTCTTTGTTAAACTATCACCATGCTGTTGCAATTGTCCACTTTCAGATTTTTCACCAGTGAAACCAGAGTTTTGATTCTCTTTAGCTATTTCAGACCTTGATCTTTCAGAATATTTTTGACTCTTTAAGGACCTGTATGCATAAGCATTGCTATGGGGGCTATCAGGCTGTTCAAAAATTCCTTCACTTTTTTCCTGATTAAGTTCTGAAGTGTTTGCCTTTACAGACTCAGTTTTCTTTGATTCTAAATTATTAACAGTCTCTGATTCTACTGGTGATTTAGAATGATTATTATCATGAACAAGCGTGTGCTCTGGATTAGTCGCAGTTTTTAAGCTTTCAGAAGACTTGCTAGCATTAATATATTGCAAATCTTGCTTTTCTTGGTTAGTTTTATTATTAGATACATTTACAACATCAACATGAGATGGTACAACATCTAAAGCAGGAGAATAAACTGACGCAGTGCGCTGTGCATGTGCTAAATTCCCATTGGACTTTTCCCGTAATATTGCACTTAAAGCAGTGTTTTCTGTCTTAATCCTTCCCTGCGAAGCTGATGATCTAGGTGTAGTGCGTGACGAGTATGACATTGACATATTACCTCTGAGCCTCCATGGCTTAATTGGAAGAGCTTGTCTCTTCCCAGTAAAAAATGCATCAAAAAATATTCTTCAGATGACGACCTGAAAAATATCACAAAAATCTGTTGATATAATTCATAATACTGCTTCAGGATTTTCATGCTTACAGTAACAGAAGATTAGTTGATATTTACCAATCCATTTTGGTTTGTAATCATGTATGTGTGCGTGTGTGATTAATTAACTTATGACAGGCGTTAACTTCAGGATTTTACTTTCACTTGTCTTAAATCTATCCATCTTTCTCCCAGTGCAAAATAAAGAGACTAAGGCCTCTGCTAAATTAAATGAGAAAAACTGGTCCAGAAAAACCACTGCAGTGCAAACGGGTTGCATGTTCAATTGTTCATAAAACTGATGTTTGTTTATGTTGAAAGCAAAATATATGTAATATTTTTCTCTAATCTAAACATTAAGAAATGAAGAATTAATCAAAATTATCAAAAATTCTTTGTATTTTAGGTTTGAAGTCACAATAAGCACTATCAGTATCAAATAGCACCTTAATTCATGTTGATGCAGATAATGACAAGCCTTTCCATTACAGCATATATTACTTGAAATATCAGGGTGGGTGACCATGCGGCATATGTTTATTATATCATTGGATCACCGCTAATGACCAAGCAGGTCTGTGGTACATATTTTTCAAATGTAAATCTTGTGGTTTTCACAATATGCTTACAGAATTTTGTGACAATGTTGCTGTATATTTTCATCAAAATATGGCTACATAAAACAATTACTGCAAGAATAACAAATGCCATGTCAATTAATCTAATCCTCGCCTCCAGGCGTAGCTTAACCTGAAAGTGACGATACAGTTACTGCTTATAATTGACTGCAATTAACACATTTAAGTGACATGATATGCAGATCGATCCATTGGAGATAATAATTTGCCCTCTTTAAATTTGCAAATGTAAACAGCACAATAAATTGAGCATAATTTATAAAATACCTGCCACTTTTTAATCGGCAAGTTTGAAAAGTTTACACACGGAATAGGTCTTCCCAGATTTAACAGTAACTACACGCAACGCCACACCAAACATGTAAATTTACTTGCATATAAATTAATACACGACAGGAGCACAAGTAAATTAGCTCGATACAATTATGTTTCCATATCGAGAAAAAAGGTTGCATCTACATGATGCTGCTTAACAATCAATTCTGTAACAAGTTGTTTTAGTTTCATTGATGGTTTGATAGAACAATTATTACTATCCTAGCTATAATTATGCTGAACACCAGTCCTGTGCCCTGGTTATGTTGTGATTGTGATTTTAATATCAAATTTTTACCTTGCTTTAAATTTACCAGTGTAATGACCATTATTCATAAATGTTATTATCATATCTAAATCGAAGCAAACGGAGGAATTGTCTTATAATTAGTGGTTAAACCCACAGGCGCTAGTCACATAATCAAATATTTTACATAACCGGTCTATATATGTATATAAAGATATAAGGCCCCCAACGAAACAAAAGCATCATGCGGAACAAGCAAGAACACTGCTGCAAGAAACGACCAGATCACGGTTATCTCTTCCTGGTCGCCATCTGAAAGCATCAATCCAAGTGCCAACGCTTTTTGTTTCATTAAAATCCCTCAAATAGCAAAGAAATTGGGAAAAGTTTCGCAAAATGCCATTATTTTCAATTCATGCCGTTTTCGACGTCCATACCATTCATGTATACAAACACGATTTCTGGTCGATTTTTACGAAATAAACAAAAAACGGCTAGAATTTCCATGTACGTTCCATAAACAAACTCTTTTCCTATCGATCTGCGAAGTCTTAACTGATCAAAAGCCCTATTCATACGTAATTCATTAAAAAATACACAAGGATCCTGCTTGTGACAGTATTTTATCGCCATGTATAGCGCATGTATATACTTTTCCGCTCTGAATATTATATAAGGATTTGATTGGTTAAGATAATTATCGGAATACTATTGACCAATCGTATAATACTATTTCTTTGCTTCATTTACCTGTCACTTCAAAATCAAAATGGCGCACTTTACTTGACCTCCGCTTCTACAACCAATATTTTTTAAATATTTGCGTACAAAGAGGGCTCTAGTTCAATTTAGACTTCGCAGATTGATAGAAAAAGAGTTTGTTTATGAAATTTATGAGGAAATTTTAGATGTTTTCTATTTATTTCGTAGAAATGGACCAGAAAACGTGTTTGTATACATGAATAGATTGGACGTCGAAAACGACATGGATTGAAAATATTGGCATTTTGTGAAGCAGATTTCTGCACTGATTTGAAGATTTCGTTCGAAACAGACGAATATAGAGCGCTTCACGACTATTTGCGCAGGTAGGTAATAGAAACTATGTTGTGTTATTGTTTGCATGCGTTTATTTGTACCTCCCTCTTTTAAAATTGATATTTTACCCGTGGAATTTGGTGTTGCGACATCTCGTACGACTAAGCAATTTTGTGACAGAAGTGAACGGTTTTGAATAAATTTCTTAAAATGGGCTAAGGGAATCAGAATAGATTTAGTGTTTATCAATTGTGGATTATATAAGCTATGCAACGCAGTATAGTTTTTGGAATTTTTTTATTTAATTAGTGAAAAAATCTCGCATGAATTTGAGGGTGATCGAAAATTCTCTATTTAGCGAGTAATGCCCCTTGTCTATATTTATATACATATTATAAGGTTATGACTAAAATCTCATTTTTAGGTCACTATCAAGCAGTATATACCATCCAAACACTGTGTGGGCCCCCTGTGGTTTCTTGCAGCAGGGTTCTTGTTTGTTCAGTATGATGTTTGTGTTCTGTTGGAGACCTTATATCTTATTATAGTATATACCCCATATAAAACTTTAAAAAGTTTGTTTCAAGCACCTGTGGTTATACCGTTACCTCTGCTGCCAAGTCCTGGAGACTTCGCGAGTCGCTAGTCAGAGGGAAAAATACAGAGATTTAAAAGTGAGATCAAAGTTTAAAATAGACAGAAGCAAGACATGTGTGTATTTAAATATACGAAAAATAAAATAACATGTATTTATAACTGGAAACGAGTTCAATCGAAAATCTAGAAAAAGAACAATCAACAAATCAAAATTATGTCCATGATGTCGGTCAATCATGTTTACCTTTGCGATTTCATAAACGAAATAAAGAAAAACAAAGACAAATATCCGTTATTTCCTTACTTTCCCTTTATCCTTCCCTAACCGTGAATTATAATTAATTCACTTGACAGCTACACTCATTACACGTAAATAATCTTTTATTAAACATGTTTGTTCAATACACAGGAAGATGGCTGCCAAAATATATCCCACAATTCCTCAACTATTTACACGTTGCCATGGATGACTACGTGCGCTACAAAGCACTCCGCGTTTCAATTATCTTCCTCGACGTTAGGTAAACATACACTAAATTAAGGACGGAGTCAGACGACCAATATTGAATGACTTAGCAAAAAATATATGTTGTATTAGCCAAATATTTTACTTGCAAAACTTTCGCCAAAAGAAATAAAATTTTGCGAGTTGCTGTAGCTGAGAAATAAATATAGGCCATACTGAAGGTACAACGTAATAAATTTAACTAGTCCGCTTTTATGTCTAGATCTAGTTTTGTCGTTTTTCTTCTTCTTTAATTTAAATACGTTGTATTTTAAAGTTTATTAATCATCATCAACCGCAACAAAAACATTTTCTACATTATCATCATAACATCATTATATATCATCCTCATCATCAGCATCAACAGCAACGTTATCTAAACAACAACACCAATGCCGCCACAAACATCATCATCATTATTATCACCCTCATCATCAGCATCAACAACAACATTATAATCAACAGCACCAATGCCATCACCACCATCATCAACATAATAAAATATCATATCAACGGAACCACGTACCACTATATCATCACCAGCTTCATCTTCTTCCCACCGTCATCATCATAACAAATCCACCATCAAAATCATCATTATATTATATCAACATTATTATTTAACTCCCGCCGTGGGGCAATATTTTGATTTTTTCTAGCTGATCAGTTGACATTTAAAAAAAACCATATAGATCTTTTCAAAACAATGCCCCGTAGATATTTGATGCCTCGCGTGTATTGTGACTGTATATGTCCTTTAAAATATGAATTCTATACATTAGATTTTTTTATATCAAAATAACATAAATCTAAATTGTATTTTGTGAATACAAAATGTGCTGAATAATAATTAAACTTATTTTGTAATGACCAAAAAAAAATCTTATAAGGAATGAAAATGATACATTATACTGAAAATCGGGTCAAACCAAATCACCTAAATCATTTTGTGTTTGCATTTCTAGACACTATATATGGTATCAAAGCACTTATTAAAGCATATTAAAATATTTTGTGAGTGTCCACGCACTTTAAAATATACGATGGATGAACCTTATTCTTCAAAATGGCAACGTTTTCAACCAAGCTCTCTCTCTAAATGTATTTGAGAAGACTCTGGGTCAATTTTGGAAGTGATAACGTTGTTGTCTTTTTTTCAAATTTGAAATGAATTAAAAGCTTTCATTTCAATCTGTTTGATAAATATAGAAACAAAGGCTTATTTTCTGTTTCTTAGCATTATAAATGTATAGCTATTCCAATCAAATGTTAGGAGGAGTCTAAACAATTAGTTAAAAATAACATAACGCACACAATTAAATGCCTTGTTTCTAAGTATTAATTTGGAGAGACAATTTTAGTCTGAAATTCTCATTTTCGTTACTCAAAATAGCTTTGTGCTTTGATTTATTATTCGTGAACCATTTGGAAAGAATGGAGAAATATGTTTCTTTTTGAAGTCTTGAAACAAAACACACCAATTGCTTGAATTATAATTAAAACTTTTCATGGTTCTTCTCTCAAGGGTATCTTATTAAACTTAAAATGCCGAGACAGAAATCTTGCTTCCTGCAAATCTATTGCTAGATCTATGTAAAGCTACAAAATAACCTGAAAGATGAACGCATGTTGATCAGTGAAAAAAATATCTGGAAACAAAGTGATCCCTCGGAGGAATTAATTACACCAAAATTACATGAAAATTGCAGACTCGGTTTGGTTGAGTCTGTATATAAGGGATAATGAATAATTGCAACATCCCATCTGGACAATGATGTTTAAAATTTCCAAAGTTTGAAAAAAAGGACACCACGATCATGATTGTGCTCCAAAGGCATTCTAAATACTCTGGGAAAGTTTTATTGTAGTACGCTAATATGTTACTTTGTTTCGCTGGTTATTATTAAGATGTTTTGGTACGTAATTTAGACAAATTTATTTTAACTTCAAAAACCATAAAAGTGATTTTGTTCGCGAGAAATTAAATTTTATTGTATTAGCACATAACAACATAAGATGGAGATCAAACAAAGACCGCATTCAATTTATAAGCTTGTTTTCTCCTCACGTCACATAGAAATTTTCGCCTATCTGTAAAATAATATGACATAGCCAGGCATTAAATACATATTATTGTGATACTTTGTACTGCTTTAATTTATACCTAATATTATTTTTCGAACATCTAGTTCTTTACACCCCCTACCACCAGCCACTACTACACACACCGTCTCCTCCCCATAACATCTCCAATACCATTCATGGAAAGAACACTGTGGCAGATCAGGTGTTGCAATAAGATTATTTATTTTCACATAAAAAGTTCCCTTGACCAACTAAAGGCGAAAAATTCTAAAATGCTTATTAAACATTTAGCATTATATTGACCCAAATTAGCCATATTTTATCTTGTAACAGGCAATTCATCAGTTATTACCATCCACGATTTTAGTCACCTCTTTTTTCATATAATGATATATAGCATACATGATTTTAATTTTCTTTCGGTATAGATCAATAGCTAATGCATTACACTTTCTGGACCGAATACTGTATATTTTAATAAAACCGGTATTGACATAACGTAATTTACACTTCAATTTGATTAACATGACTTGAATTCGTTAAAAATTCACACGTAGATAAATATTGTTCGTCAATGACAAAGGCCATTTCTTTACTTTCTAATTAAACAAAATCAACTTAATGCTATTTTTTTTCTAATAATAGGTCAACTTGTTTGATTAAGTTCTGAATGGTTGCATAGAGAGCAAATATGTGATCGCTCCGTACGGTTTAAAGGCACATTATGCCCCGGAAATCGCATATTTATTAAATTCTTAAGAAACGTCAAATATGTGTTTAATAATGTTTTAATAATAGATTAAGAGCATGTAAGATGTTTAACAGCTGGTGAAAGTAGCGCTAAATGTACTGTGCTGTAAAACTAGCAAATTGTAAACAAAGTAGTATTTTGACTTCCATACAAAATACTTATTCACTATAATAATTATACTAATTACCAAGAGAGCAAAAGAAGCAAAGATAGTAAATCTATATGGCAAATGAGTACCTTTTTGAATATGTAACAAGATACCAACAATTTAAATTGTGAAATAAATTCAAATTCTTTATTTCTCTCAGTGCATCATACATGATACAAACATAAGGTATATAACAATTAACATTTGTAAAAACGGCAATACATACATGGCAAGTCATTTACAGAGAACAATCACAATACATAAAAAGATTAACCATCTATTGTTTATTTATTTTTTCTTCTTTCGTTCAGTAGGAAGTAAATTATTTAGTGTATTTAGTGTAATGATTCTGCAGCGTAATTAATATGTATAAACAGCTGATTTGACCACGTGTTGAAAATAACCTAAAATGATGTCTATTTCACATAATCATCTTTTGACACCTGTCATGCATAATATCGGGCAAACGACAGTATTTTGTTTTTATAAGAGATTTAAACTGATTGTAAAGTTTAATGTATCGAAATTGTGTCGACTGAATTTTAACACATTTTTTGCGGGGTTTATTTATTTCCTTATTTCACGGGCCTTAAGTTACGCGGTCTCACGTGGGGTTTTAGTTATTCTCAGAAAGTGTTTATGGATTTATTTCTACTGGAATTAAGCAGTGTTCTGAAGTTTGCAAGTGATTTTTTAAAAGTGATAACATTTCTTAGGCATAATTGGCCTTTAAGTTGTCAATCATTATTGATATTATATAATGACGTCAATTCACGCATTCTAATCCATTGTCTTAACTTCACAAGTCCTGTGAGTGCGGTGTTTTACCCTTGGGATTATTGCGCTTTCAAACTCGTATCAAAAGTTAAGTGTTGTGCAGCCGAAAAATGATAAAATTCATTTAAAAAAAAAAAAAAAGAATAAATATGCATGATGATTTTCTTTTAAACACAAATATTTATATATATAATCATTTTCTAAAAGGTCATATTTTTAAAACAAAATTTGTGAAATTTCAAATATGTTAAGTTACAAATTGTATATATGTTTCAATAACAGATGTCAAATTTAAAATTATGTAACTGGAAGATTAAAATGCGGCTTTTCCTCTTTGTCCAATCAACTGTGCTAAACGTTTTATAATATATAGGTGATAAGGTCAATTAAGCTGTCTGTTCTTATCATGTTGTTAAACCTTATGACTGATAAAATATCCGGGTGATGATTGTTGTTATAAATTCTATGTTGCTATGTTACATTATTTTGTATTGAAACCTGATTGGTCATTTTGTTATTTAAGACACAAAAATGTTAAAATTCTATTGGTCAGTTAAAACGAAATCAATTTTAGAATTATTGTAAAGATACATGTAGAAAATTTAGGGTGAGTTAGATTTTGGATTTCCAAGTGAAAACATTGTATTGTGGCTTTCCACTAGAAATAATTGTTACTGTTTTTAATATCAATTTGTTAACATCAGGATAACCTGTGTGTATATGTTATATATTATCTGTGGTATTCCACTAAGAGAGAAACATTAAAATATAAAACGGAACATTGTGTTGTGATTCAATCCACATTCAGTAGAACCTATAAAACAGCGCATAACACGTGGCGGGAATCAGTGTCTTTCCCAACCTCTCAATTTAGCAAGCGAGACTACGAATTCAAATTCCCCAAGAAGAACAACAATGACTTTCACATATGGAATACCATTCAGAAGTGAAAAATCATGTGGACAATGTGGACTTTATCATAATAACAGACGGGAGAAGTGTTGTGCAAAAATGGCAAGATGCAACAAATGTAATAGAATTGGACATTTTGCACGAGTTTGTCTACGTCCAGCAGTTAGGCAAAAGTCAAACCAATCAAAACTACGCGATCAGGAACGCATGACAACTTTCATCAGACGCAAGACAGCTGAATACACATTTCCATTTTATAATGAAGACGATGCCTACTTTAAGAAGAACCAAACAAACAATTCTGTAAGTAATGTTTCAACAGCAGAATTTCAGAAGTTGAAATCATTGACCGATTCAATGACTAAAACTATTAACGGTTTAAAAGCAGAAAATATGGCCCTTGTTTTAAAAAATCAAAGACTTAAGGATTTTAATGAAAAACTACAGGATGAAGTTTCCATAAAGAAATTAGAAATAAGTCAACTTAAAGAAACATTTTTTCAAAACAACAACTCGCTAAAGGAAAAAATTCGGACTGACTCTTCAAAACTAGAGATAATGGACAAACTTATATTAGAATTTAAGAAACTAAATGACGACTATGAACAACTGAGATTGAAGCACAACCAGAAAGCCTATGAAATTATGATGATGGAATCAAGAAAAAACGATCAAATAGATGACTTGAAAGATGAAAACCACACCTTGAAAGATGAAATTGCCCAGTTGAAAGACAAAACTAAATATCTATGTCGAAAAAGAGGAAACAGAAATCAAGATCTTTCAAGTACATGCGAAACCGGGTTCCCACATGAATGGAGAGGTCAATATCATCATGGAAGACAACAAGGACAGAGGGGACAATACAACAGAAATAGACGTCATTAAGACTGTGTTGTTTACAATAAGACAGTGATTAGGATATTTATTATTAGTGAATGGTACTTACGCTTTTCAGCAAAATCGGTGCTTTATATTCAAGTATATATTTCTGTAACTGAATATCTTATGTAAACAGTATTCTGATTTAATGATATTTATTTTTGTTAAATAGTATTTATGCTTCATTTCACAGGAGTGAAATAGTCTTAAAGGAGGGAGAAGTGTTGTGCAGCCGAAAAATGATAAAATTCATTTAAAAAAAAAAAAAAAAGAATAAATATGCATGATGATTTTCTTTTAAACACAAATATTTATATATATAATCATTTTCTAAAAGGTCATATTTTTAAAACAAAATTTGTGAAATTTCAAATATGTTAAGTTACAAATTGTATATATGTTTCAATAACAGATGTCAAATTTAAAATTATGTAACTGGAAGATTAAAATGCGGCTTTTCCTCTTTGTCCAATCAACTGTGCTAAACGTTTTATAATATATAGGTGATAAGGTCAATTAAGCTGTCTGTTCTTATCATGTTGTTAAACCTTATGACTGATAAAATATCCGGGTGATGATTGTTGTTATAAATTCTATGTTGCTATGTTACATTATTTTGTATTGAAACCTGATTGGTCATTTTGTTATTTAAGACACAAAAATGTTAAAATTCTATTGGTCAGTTAAAACGAAATCAATTTTAGAATTATTGTAAAGATACATGTAGAAAATTTAGGGTGAGTTAGATTTTGGATTTCCAAGTGAAAACATTGTATTGTGGCTTTCCACTAGAAATAATTGTTACTGTTTTTAATATCAATTTGTTAACATCAGGATAACCTGTGTGTATATGTTATATATTATCTGTGGTATTCCACTAAGAGAGAAACATTAAAATATAAAACGGAACATAGTGTTGTGATTCAATCCACATTCAGTAGAACCTATAAAACAGCGCATAACATAAGCATAAAATTGTTGGGATAGACTTACATATTTAAATGAAATTAAATTTGTAATATTTTGTGTACTGCTCTATGCATAACTGCATAGGAGCTGCAGCCGGATTTCTTATGTTTATAGCAATCTGAAGATTTTAAGATACAGCAAAAGAAAATAAAACTTGTTGTTTTTGTGATAAAAATGTGTTAGGTGATGAATTTCATTATCCTTTCAACAATATTAATTACTTATATTTACGATATTTCGAAGAAATAAGAAGTTATTTTGAACAGCCTTAAGTTATGGTATTCAACTGTCTATACCTAATCTATGAATTGTGACAACATATTAACTTAATTGAAGTAGACATACAATCGTTTGTAAAAAATGAAGATATGACATTTTCCGATTTTTCAAGACCGTATGAGGGATGGTAGTATGAAACATGTGCCACGCAGTAACAACTGCATTATGCTTGTCCATATGGTTATTATTCCATACAAACCTAAATACACACCGCACGCACGCACGAACACACATAGCTATTGCCCTGTCCTTATGAACCAGTCCGTTGTCATTGTGGAGGTAGCAGAAAAAATCCAGCCCAATTTTCCCGCTATCCCCTGCACCGTCCAGGATGCACGTGGGTTACAATTACTGTTACATTTAATGAAGGCATCTAATGAAGGCAAATAGCTGTAATCATAATCATGTTACAGTTGTTCATACATTTGACTGTTGCCGTTTAAGATAACAATCCATGTACAAGCCAATTCTTTTCGTTCAACCACACTTTATAGAGATTTCTACGGAGAATTCGTTTCAACGAAAACATCAATGATTAAAATATAACTCAATTCAGATACAGAATAAGCTATGGTAAGGACAGAAATTGATGATATATAACCAACACTACTTCGACCCCTTAAAGATCGATGGTAGCCCTACTCCCCCAACCCTCCCCCTTACACACAATGTCAAACAGTTACTTACGCTTTAAATAAACACTCGATTAAAATGTTTGATGTTATTATGGTAACTAAAGATAACACTATTCATAATTGTAAAAGCGCTTCATCTGTTTTCTTTATAAACCGTAATAATGATAATAATACTAAATTAGTACTTACTTTAAATGATAAATTTCCAAATTATAAGAAAAGAAAGCAAAATATAACAAAACACTTTAAATCTAGGAAACTAAGTAACTAGTCCTAAACGTTATGCACGCTTTAATTTTCGAGTGATACGATTATTTGATTGATTATAAAGTTTGCCATTAAATAGTGTATGGATATACATAGAGTAGCTTTAAAAGCATGGAAAATCGAATTCCGTTAGATAAGATATAGTGTAAACGGTTCGCAATATTTTGAAAAAGTTTGTTTAAAGGTCTCACATCGCCGAATATTCTTTCATGTAGATCTAAAACTTGAATTTATAAAATTTCGTTTTTATTGTATTATATTATTTTTATTATATGTAAAACTACATGCGTTGTTATGAGTACACAATAAGTTAAACCTGTTTAAAACAACCAGTATAACTCCTATTAAATAGGACGTACAGACTGTTTCTAAACAAGATTCTTTCCATAAACGAATCATAAATAGAAAAAAAAAACATTTTTAATTTGGTCTTGATGTAACTTCTATCAAATTTAAGAACCGTTTATGTAACTTAGAGACAAATATTTTCCGAAAAAGAAACATCGGTGCCTTTGCGACATTTCTAGCAGTAATATATACGAATATGTAACTTAATTCTCTTTTATCAACAACATTGAAATAGCCCAAATAGCTCAGTCTGTATTCGGATAGGTGAGTTTGTGTCTTCAGCATGAAACACCCGCATCAGTGACGCTTTAGGTGAGGACACTGATTATTTAAAGGCACATCATGCCTCAGAAACAATTTTTCTCTTCCTTAGGAAGATCAAACATGCGTTTTATTACGTTTAAATAATGGTTTTAGAGCATGGAAGATGCTTATTACCTGAAGAATGTAGCGATTGTCATAAGATAAGCAAAATGTAAACAAACTAGTACTTTGGCTTGCATACAAAATAAAATACTAATTACAATAATTGTACTAATTGCCATGAGCAACAGCTGCAAAAAAAGGTTGAGGTAACTGGTCAAAAATAAATCTGGAGACTATGACAGAACACTAAAAATAAGATATTTTTGATAAATTAAAATAAAACCATTTTTTTTTTGGGGGGGGGGGGATAATGAGCCTTTAAAGTGGTTTATGGTCTTTCCAGCTTAACAGTTTCTTGCTAAAACAGGTTTTGGTTGTACTGTCATAATATTTAAGAGAACATACGTTTTGTAACTGTCCACCTGCTTATTACTGATTTCCAACAACACAAACAAACATTTACTTACAGTATCCCATTCCCTTTTATATTAATAAGTTAATCGTTTCAAAGATATAAAGATGGAAACTAGTTAAATACTGAGAAAGATAAAGAATCACCACAAGGTTTAGTTAAATAATATTTTATTGCTCTTTGAATACAAAAAATATTTTCACATAACAATTCTAACAAAGGGCACAATGGTTGAACACTATTTGAACACTATGAAAAATAGCAACTGCCCTTCCCTTAAGCATTATAAGATATAGAAACGAGAAAAATATCTAAACACAATACGAATTAGCAATATGCTGTTTGCAAGGTAGGTCGCGGGTTTAAAACCCAAACTTGTCGTTCCCAAGGTACGTACCCAATTTTGAAAACAGCAAACGCTGTTGATTTAATTTTCAAAAATTGAAATAATAATGAGTTAATGACCAATATTTAAATAAATACCACTTCAATCGATTGAGTACAATCAAACAACTTTATTTAATTAACATTCGATCAAATACACTGTAGACTTAAATACAAATATTACCGATAACGTCTGGTGTAAATTGTGTTTATCTTACGGTATGTGAGACATTATCAGCATTTAAAGTCACTAGTTACGTGCCACGGTTCCAAAACTTTAACATCATGTTGACTTTACGTCTTAATTTCAACCCCATAAATGACAGCCATAAATGTACATAGCCGCATGCTTACCCCTTACCGCACACTTGATATTACTTTATTCTTCTTTCATGATGATGAATGAGCAATACGAATCAATATTTGATTTTTAATAAATAATAACTGTAATTATATATGTCAATTAAACGACCTTAAATCCGTAAGATTCAATAGCGACCCGTATATTATTAAAGTCAATACAGACTGCGTATCGATAACAATACGTCGGATATATGTTTGATTAATTTGGGACGAATCATAAGGTAACCCAATAATCAATGTGAAAATAATTTGGTGGACACATTTAGATGATCAAAAATTGAATAAACTGAAGTTTTTTTTTTCATTCTCAGTTATGATAGAAAATATCAAGTGTAAAATGTTGTTTAGAATGAAAGAAAGTGATGAATCGATGTTAATAGAATTATTCTTTAAATTAATAGAACTATCCCTTGTATACACCTACGACACAGAGTCAATTTACATGGTATAAAGTTGAAGGTTACACCATTCATATATCAAATAATGCCGGTAAAATGATTAAAAAAACGGAAGTGAATTAGGAACATAATGACAGAATAAATTCACACCCAGTAACCTTTAGTTAAATATGTTCATTCATATAATAATAGAAAATAAATGATAGTGTACTTTGCGAACTTAGCTTAATATTTTGACTATAAAACAAAGCTCACATTATACGAATTTGTCGGGTATGAATTTTTTTTTAAAACAACACAAAAGCAACAACAAATAATATAACATTCAACAATTAACAATCCCCACATCCACTGCCAAGAAGAGGCAATGGCCGACTTACACTCAGATTACTCATATTTATCGAATACCGAGGTAAGTTATAAATAAATGCTAATGATATGACTCATCGATTAGGTAAATGATGATCAAATGCATTTTCATTTTCAAAAGTTTAAATTTACAATACTACCATTGTCGTATCATTTATAATACTATTATTGAATGTCTTACAATACCCATATTTATTTGCATTTATTTAATGTTGAGGTAATATAGATGAAAATGACTTTTTTACATTTCGATAATTAGACTTATTATATTTTTAAATTTTAGTATACGGTGACAGACAAAATATTTACCGTGACAACTTGTGTACCGCTCAAGCCGGTGCTAGGGGGCGTGAGGCATGTTGCACTTATTCATTATCCCTCATGTACAGACTCAATCAAACCGAGTCTGCAATTCTTATGTTATTTTGTTGTGATTAATGCTTCCGAGGGATCACTTTGTTTCCAGAATTTTGTACTTCACAACAGCAGGTGTCAAGTGCCGTGTGGCAGCCGTAAAAAGTTGCCCCGTACTTCACTTCAGTGTTGTTATATTTTCTGGTCCTTCGGGATCATTGATGCCAGCACTATAAAGTGTTGAGAATTGAGTACCGCTCAAGCCGGTGCTAGGGGGCGTGAGGCATGTTGCACTTATTCATTATCCCTCATGTACAGACTCAATCAAACCGAGTCTGCAATTCTTATGTTATTTTGTTGTGATTAATGCTTCCGAGGGATCACTTTGTTTCCAGAATTTTGTACTTCACAACAGCAGGTGTCAAGTGCCGTGTGGCAGCCGTAAAAAGTTGCCCCGTACTTCACTTCAGTGTTGTTATATTTTCTGGTCCTTCGGGATCATTGATGCCAGCACTATAAAGTGTTGAGAATTGAGTACCGCTCAAGCCGGTGCTAGGGGGCGTGAGGGATGTTGCACTTATTCATTATCCCTCATGTACAGACTCAATCAAACCGAGTCTGCAATTCTTATGTTATTTTGTTGTGATTAATGCTTCCGAGGGATCACTTTGTTTCCAGAATTTTGTACTTCACAACAGCAGGTGTCAAGTGCCGTGTGGCAGCCGTAAAAAGTTGCCCCGTACTTCACTTCAGTGTTGTTATATTTTCTGGTCCTTCGGGATCATTGATGCCAGCACTATAAAGTGTTGAGAATTGAGTACCGCTCAAGCCGGTGCTAGGGGGCGTGAGGGATGTTGCACTTATTCATTATCCCTCATGTACAGACTCAATCAAACCGAGTCTGCAATTCTTATGTTATTTTGTTGTGATTAATGCTTCCGAGGGATCACTTTGTTTCCAGAATTTTGTGATATCATTGGAAGAAATTTATTATGCCAGAGTTGTCTCTCCTGAAATATATATTGAGGTAATAAAACCATATTATTGTTATGCTTCTATACACATTATGAAAGAAATACTACTGTTACATGCTCTGCTTGGCTGGCCTTGTTTATGACAGAATACAACAGATTCAAAGATTAATAAACCTTGAAATGCAATCTGGAAACAATAAACAACAATTATCATTTTAAGATAACAAAGACATTGATAAAACACTAAATTTGCAACAAAGTCCCTTTGTGTTGACATTTCAATTGCAAATGATGTTTAAGCATTTTGATTTTGGGAAAATTGTCGCTAAAATTGCTTATTTGGAAGTACTCGTGTAAGTTCAGGTTTCTGGGAAAACTGCAAGTTTTTTTTTAAAATTCAAATGGGAAGAGGTCTTTTATAGGCCTCTGTTATATAAGGTGGTTAATCAATGAGTCATGAAATATACAATTATTCTGTTACATTAAATTAATATATGAGCCATGTCATGACAAAACCAACATAATGGGTTTGCGACCAGCATGGATCCAGACTAGCCTGCGCATCCGCGCAGTCTGATCAGGATCCATGCTGTTCGCTTACCAACCCTATAACAAGTAAAGAAACTGATAGCGAACAGCATGGATCCTGATCAGACTGCGCGGATGCGCAGGCTGGTCTGGATCCATGCTGGTCGCAAACCCATTATGTTGGTTTTGTCATGACACAGCTCATATATTTATAAATGAATACCATGTAAAGTAGAATAAAGCTTCTTCCACCAAGCGTTAACTACAAATGTTAACCACTTAATAATACAACACAAAGCTATAATAAGGAATATGTGGCATCATTGTTTTTGCTACTTTTATTAAACCTTTATTGTGTTTCAAATAAAGTCTGTTTAAACTTTTCAAAATAATTTGTTTTAAAGATAAATATTGCTCCTATGATATATTTTATAAATACATTGTATATAATATAATCTTCATCTAACGTTACTGCAATAAGGTAGATTGTTAATGATAAGGAAGAAAAGCCCCCCAAAAATGTAGTACTCCACACAATATTATATTAACTTCATGAACTTTATTATATGGAAGAAAAGCCTAGTCCACACAATATAACACATTAAAACACCATAACAACAATTTCAATCTTACCATAGATACCTGTGAAGAATAACGTAAATAACTGTTACAAAACATTAGTAATTATAGTATTCTTAGACTATTTCAATTTAACATGAGAAAGCTAATAATCTTAACATACTACAACATGGGAGTATTTCTCAAAAACTGTAAATCTTTTCTAATTCAATTCATATCTTACAAAAATAATCTATACATTGCATATAATTTAAGACATAGAATCTGGTTAATCATGACAGTTTTATTGTACAATTATGATTTATTATGGTTAATGCAAGAGATATATCTTTAAGTGTCAGTTTACCAAGATTTTTTCACTTTGGGTTCACCATTAACTGTGTACATCTCAACAATTTTTTTAAACAGCAGGTCTGCCATCACTCCAGATGTGTCTGCAAATTAATGGAACTGTACTTATTATTATTATTACTACCAATATCAACATCAACTTTTTTTTCTCATATGCTTGTAAAATCATTAGAGCTACTATGCTGATGGAAATCTACGTTTTCAAAATACAATGTAGTTAGTTTTCATAACTGAATTTCAAAGATCTTTTAACAGAAATGATGAAGGGGAAATATGAAGTACAGCGATACTGTGTTATTTTCGAATTTTTGCTTAATATACAACAGTTGAAATTGGAAAAACACTTTCATTATCATTATGCAAAATTAGTCGCTCATTATAACAAATTGAAATATTAAACAATGTGTAATTGTCCATTTTACACCAGGTACTGCCATAATAATTATCGATAAATCTTCATAACAATGTAGAATAACATATACTTTATTTTTGAAAAAAATATGAGATTTAAATAGAGGTTTTTCAGCATAAATAAAATTGACTGTAAACTGGTGTACTGGCTATATCATGCATTTTGGCAATTGAAACTACTAAGAATGGATCGGGGTTCCAAAAGATTCCAATTTTTATGTAAAATATCGATAATTATCAATATTGACGGTGCTTAGCATAATATACCAAGAACTCCATCCATTTTAAAAAGGGATTATCCACAGATTCCCAATTAAAAATGCCATTTTCAGCTATTTTAGTGGATATTTTAAGGTGTATTTTAAGGGAAAAACAACAAAAAGTACATCTGAAAATATATTTAACACAAAATTTATTTCATTTTGTTATAAAAATACAGCATATTATCACAAATAAATCATGATTTGTTCCGCCAGCAGAACATTTAGCAGTTCTTTTTTTGCGAGATAGCAAGAATCCAAAAATGCTAAAATGTTCTGCCGGCGGAACATTAGATAAAAAATAAATTAAGCTATTTTATAAAATAGTTCAGTCTTAAATTGTTCCGCCAGCGGAACATAAGTACGAAAACATGTATTAAAACGTACTAGGTTATACACATAAGTGATTCTGTTCTGCCGGCGGAACATTTATTAATTACAACATACCACAATTCTAAACAACCTTTGCAAGATTTTGTAACAAATGCATTTCTTAAAGTAAAAATCAAATAAAAGAACTCATTGGAATTGTTCCGCCAGCAGAACAGAAATATGATTCCAGTCCATATGAATGCAAAAATAAGATAGAACCATAAAAAATCCTGTTCCGCCGCCGGAACATTTACTTATAACAACATATCAAAATTCTTAACAACCTTTAAAGGTTTAATCAAAAATATAACTCAGAAAGAATATCATTTAATAAAATTGATTTGAAATTGTTCTGCCGGCGGAACAAAAGTATGATAACATCAATTTTAACATAGGATATAACCATAAAGTATTCTGTTCTGCCGGCGGAACATTTATTTATTACAAGAAAAATCTTAACAACCTTTTTAGGTTTAATCAAAAATATAATTCAGAAAGAATATCATTTAATAAAATTGATTTGAAATTGTTCTGCCGGCGGAACAAAAGTATGATAACATCAATTTAAACATAGGATATAACCATAAGTGATTCTGTTCTGCCGGCGGAACATTTATTTATTACAAGAAAAATCTTAACAACCTTTTAGGTTTAATCAAAAATATAACTCAGAAAGAATATCATTTAATAAAATTGATTTGAAATTGTTCTGCCGGCGGAACAAAAGTATGATAACATCAATTTTAACATAGGATATAACCATAAGTGATTCTGTTCTGCCGGCGGAACATTTATTTATTACAAGAAAAATCTTAACAACCTTTTAGGTTTAATCAAAAATATAACTCAGAAAGAATATCATTTAATAAAATTGATTTGAAATTGTTCTGCCGGCGGAACATTAGTATGATAACATCAATTTTAACATAGGATATAACCATAAGTGATTCTGTTCTGCCGGCGGAACATTTATTTATTACAAAAATAATCTTAACAACCTTTTAAGGTTTAATCAAAAATATAACTCAGAAAGAATATCATTTAATAAAATTGATTTGAAATTGTTCTGCCGGCGGAACATACATTTGATAACATCAATTTAAACATAGGATATCTTATAACCATAAGTGATTCTGTTCTGCCGGCGGAACATTTATTTATCACAAATTTAAAATAATCTTAACAACCTTTAATAAAATTGATTTGAAATTGTTCTGCCGGCGGAACATAAGTTTGATAACAACAATTTTAACATAGGATATAACCATAAGTGATTCTGTTCTGCCGGCGGAACATTTATTATTACAAGAAAATTCTTAACCTTTTTAGGTTTAATCAAAAATATAATTCAGAAAGAATATCATTTAATAAAATCAATTTGAAATTGTTCTGCCGGCGGAACATAAGTTTGATAACAACAATTTAAACATAGGATATAACCATAAGTGATTCTTTTCTGCAAGAACCAGCAGCTAAAATACCATACCAGATTTTAAGATAACATTTGTTACAATATTACATAAAGGAAACAACTTCAGAAGGAAGTCTCAACTAACAACTAACATCTATATTAGTATATATTTACTCACAAAAAAAAGAAATTTAGTTTGTTAAATTAATACAGAATCCAACTAATTTTCTCCTAAGTAACTACAATCAACTTAAAGGGTCACTCCACTGAGGTTTTTTGACATGATTGGACTGGAAATAATTTTTCCAGTAAAATGTACCATTTGATGTAGGTTTAGACCACTAATCTTTGTGCAAAATTTCCGATCATTCGCGCACTTTGTTTTTCCAGAATAATAACAAAACAAATGTAATCAAATTGTAAAAAATGACCCAAAATGAAAAGCGTTTTAAACCCTTTTCACTCAATTTGGGCTAAGGAAAGCCTAATAATACGATTTTCTATTTATTTCAAAGTATATTTCTTAACTATCTTTGCATATATTTCTTTGAATATTTCTTTGAATATTAACGATCATAATTTTAGTTTACAAAATATTATATAAATTATGTTTGTTACATAGGAGAATAACACGCTATTCCAAACATTTTGAAATGATAGTTACCATTCAATTGTAAATTTCCAGTATCTTTATGTTGCAATACTTTGAAAGGAAAGATAAACACTGCTACAATAAACCGTTAAACTTTTCGAATAGACAATTTATAATATTTGCAAGTTCTTGTCGTATGTAATCTTAAGAAGCACAAATTTTGCTATTAGCGGGGTGGGTTGGGAACAATTATTGCTGCTACAATATCAAATATTTCATCATATATGAAACATTATGATACCATTAATTGTTCAAAAATATTACCTTTACCGCATTTGGTGAACATATTGTCTGGAACAAGTAAATTATACGTTTGTGAACCAATATTTAAAGATAATTCTTTCAAATTTAGGACTAGAGTTAACCCGACGCAATCGTTGATATATACGCGTACACCTCACGAAGTGAATCGCGCGATTGGCGAGCAACTGCGTTTAGAACGAAAGCGCTCAGTGTAGCAGCGAACGCTTACATTGTTGAACGTGCCTCTAGTAAACCATGATAAAATCATTTATAAGATAATGGAATTTTCCTAGAGCTCTCAGATTTATGGCAGCGGTACGGGTAAGCGCCAATCCATTGCATGCAAATGAGAAATACGTAAAACACATTCACTTTGTGGAAATATTAGAGTTCCGTACCTGATGATTATGTTCAACGCATATTTAATTTTATGCCCATCATACTTGCTAGTAGTTGAATAGTTAAAAGTTCGGTTTCAAATGTTTATATAATATACTTATAATATTGCATGTACGAACATTTGCCCATTTAAAATAAACTCTCAATTTATTATAAATAGCTCTTGCAATTAAGATAGTAAAGACTGAAAAATACATTTCCGCAATAATACATATATGTAAATATTCTGTCAGAAAAATGTTTTAATATTTTTATTTCCTTTCTTGCAATTTCTATCTCTTACATCACTCACCTATGTAAAAACCTGTTGTAAAGCAATGGTCTGACTTATATAGAAATAGGTTTCTTCCTGTTATTTACATATCGTAGGAATCCAACAAAGTTCACAATACATACATCTTTGGTGCATACCTTCCGACATTTAAAAAAAAATGTACTTTTTAAGATGAAATGGAATAATACAGCTGTTCCCTCATTTGAAAAAATTACTGGCTTCATAATGCTTTATAATATGGCCAAAAGTAAAAAAAAATGCACTAACTGACTGTCATTCTGGAAGACTTGGCTAAAAATCTTTGCTGTGACAGCAAAATCCAGACGTTCCGACAAAATTTGACCGATATATTAATTTTCATTTAGACTCCTAATCAATTTAAACGATTACCCATCTAAAATAATGGATAAACTTATCAATGGACAAATTTGTATTGTTAATAGTTATACGTTATGCTTGATAAGATTGTCAAAGGAATTCACATGACCATTACATCTTTTAATTCACATTGCATTATTGTCAGAGGCCTATAAATTATTATGCAGACGATATTTGACTGATTTGTACTGACAATGGTTGAATAAGAAATAAATTATAGATTCTATCACCGGAAATACTTAAAAGGAAATTAATATAGCTGAAAGTGATTGGTTAACAGCTACAGGAAGCTATCTAATGTCCATTTACTATAGTAAAGTACATACTTGAAAGTTCATGGGGCACATAAACCAACAATTTAAGAACGTACTAAACGCTATAATCCTTAAAGTACGATATAGATTTGCTCATCTTGGTGCTTAGTTTCTTATCCCTGTTATATACAGAATATCTGATAATAGAGAAAAACAGAATTCCCAAAGAGCGTTAAAACGGCAGCATTAAAATGGTTGCAGACTAGATTCGATTTAACTTCAACTATTATTGACATCTGTGGTAACAAAACCAACCTTATCGGCTTAAGCAAAATCGCAATAATCAAGCATGGAAACTGTGATTGATTTAGAATTTCTTTCGCTACGAGAAAAACTTTGTATGCATACAAATCTCTCTTTTCAATATTGCCTATAGTGGCAGTTATATAACCTATATTGAAACATCAATTCTTGATGATACCGAGAACACTTTCTACATGAATAATATGTTATTTCCCCTTGAGGTGATTTTAGAACAAAACAATGAACTGTAAATTGAATTTGTCCAAAACAAAGGGTTGACATTAACTCAGTGTTTAGTTTTTTAGTTGAACCCTTTCCCTCATTAGCATATTGTGAAAAATGGCCGTTTTCACTGAAAAGCCTCCTGTTACAAGTTCAAACTGCTATGAAACTATGAAAAATGCTTCAATACTAATCAAACTTGGCACAAATGTTGACTGGACTATTGGCTTTGTAACGACATGCTCAATCTTAAATTTCCTGTTACCATGGCAACGAGGGGACATCTCAAAATTGCCAAAAATCACTATTTTGCCTCGATTTTTTCCATAAAGTGCTGCAACTTCTCAAGGGATTGAGATAGAGCCAAAGGCTCTTCAGCGTTGGTTACACGTTACCTTATGACCGACCTGGGGTCATTTTTAGCCTCTTACAAGTCCAACATTTTTTTTGAATGGGGGGGGGGGGCGTCGCCGAAAATGTTCTCACTTTTTTAGCAACATTTCTCAAACGAAAACATGTGTTTGGGCCCAAATAGGACATTTTTTTACTCTTTCAGGCCTATAAAAGGGGGGGGGGCCGAAAGTGCGTTGTTTCGCGTATATATATGAGGTAAAGGGTTAACTAAACACTCGTTGGAAAGTGCGTATGATTGATAGTTTCCAGACATTGCTATTCTTTCATAGAATCAGTATTATCAAGATATCTCGGACATTAAGTGAATGGTTATATAATTGTATACTTATCTGGTTCTTAGCCCCAGTTTAAGGTTAAGTCTGAATTGCAGGTAACTTGTTTAGGTTCCTCCAAATCAGTCAAATACAGGGAAAGTAGAACTACTCTATAACATAACCTTTCTTGTGATAAACTTGCATCGTCAGTGGGTAAGAGGCCAATAATTTACTGATGCGGAGAAAGGTTTCGGTAATGTTTGCTGACAATGGTATTGAAACAGCTGTCGTAAAATCTGAGGGATATTAACAGTCCGTGTAAGTTCAAGGAAACCAAGAAAGTCAATATGATAACCTGTTAATGAATATTCGTATCTTCAAATTGAAAATTGTTTGATTTTGTGAAATATAGTAAGTCGGTACAAAAGTTTTAAGATTAAACATTTTAAACCTTTCAAGTTTTCCTGTTGTGCTGGTAATATAGTTTTAATCTTGAAATGAAATGTTGCATTGTAATGACTGAAATGAGAGTTATATTGTTCCACATTGCTAACTTTTGACCTAAGTTTTTATTCGATCAGCTTCAAATTATTTGAAAGGACGTCTGTTCATATGCATTTCAAATTTAGCTTGATTACGTATTGACTTTGTGTGTTACGAAGCCAGTATTAGGGTCCACAGTATAATGTGATCTTACCGCACGTTTTTTGTTACGGAGACACGTCAAGAATAAATCAAATTGACCAGAGAATTTCTGATTATTTACAAGTATTAAATTTAGTCATCAGACATGGTACATACAAAGTCCTCATACAGGTAAAACAGTCGCCTGGTTATGCTTACACAATTTTTGCTTTTATTTTCTATTTTAAGTCAACAGAAATAAAACATGGATCCATTTTGTTTATTCTTTGATCATGCTCATGAGGTTTATAAATGCACTCTATTATCTTGACATACAGTTTCCAAATGTAATATATTAGATAATCACCATGTATAATTTTAATGGAAATCATCTTTAATTACATTAAAGTTATAAAGAACTATATTGAACAGTTTTAATTTTGCCTATATGTCTAAATGAAATCTCCCGGAAACGTCATACAATTAGATGACAGTTTTAGTTTTGTGTTACACGTATCTGGATGATTTGAAGACTTTGAAGCGGCTATTCTATATAAATCTGACATATCTTAATTTCATAATTGTTTTATATCAAATAAATTAAAGAAATAAATATATAATTCGAACTATTAGACAGAGATGCATCTTGAGCGGTGCAATCCTTTTAGATGAATGTATTTGTAAATCTACTTTACGTTCTCTTTGATCTTTGTTTGATTATAGACGTTCACTAATTGGATTACCTTTTTATTGTTTTAAACCCAGCGTCCGTTTGATAAATAAAGATTGTCCTTGATAATAGAAATTTATTCTGTCATGTAATTAAATCCTGAAATAATCATATTAGAACTATTTAGCAAACACTACGAATCATGAGTTTGTGTTGTGTTACATGTTCTATAACTTAAATGGTAAGTCCATAAAAGATAAATATGAGAAAAAACCTTATTAAATAGAATTTAGCATAATTTTTAAATGACATTGACGGGTGATATTTTCAGCTTAATATAAAATCTTATTAAGTTGGTTTCCTTTCATATCGCATTCAAGATTCTCAATGATTTGTCAGGAATGATATCAAATTGATTCCCACAAAACTAGAAGCCATCAGACACTATTCTATTCTTGTGTTGAAGAAGTGAGACTCGATTGAATTGGATACACTGTTAAGCAATTAACCGCCTGTGTATTTCGTATAATGTTTGCTTTTTTTCTGAGACAAATCGATAAAATAAACTTACAAAGAATGTTGAGTTGAAATGTTTATGTTCGACCATGGGAGCTTTTTCTTTTGTTTTCAAAAATTTTACGTTTTTGAATTATACCATTTGTATGTAAGATTTTGCTTTTTCAGAAATAGAAGTACATGTAGCATAACTTATTATCAATTACTGAAAATTTGACATATCTTATAATGTCCAGTTTCCTACAATTTGCACATATAACTTTGTTAGATAATAGATGTATTTTTATGTAAAATTAATACCCGCTTGTCACAGGAGCATTTTCAACCTGATCGAGACTCGAACCCGTGATACCCAGAATACCATTCAGATTTTTGGCTGCTTACACACGCTGTCGCCTCGGTCAATATTAAGTCTTTCAGTAAATACCACATCATAATTATTTACCAGCTAAAGAGTCCATATTTGTATGATATTTGAAACTATAACTGAACTGTACTTTACCTTGTCAGTAAAATTCATTTTGATAATCAAGAAAATATAAAGGAATAAACCAAATTTTTTCTGATGCTTAATCATCTTCGATACTATTTTATATCACACTTTGGACTCATGGGGTTAAACATGTAAAATATTTCATAAATCATTATTGAATAAGGACACAGTGCCGTTGAAATATATAATTATATTGAATGTATTTATAATGGTTTCTTTGCATTTTATCATGTGACCACAGTACAATTTGTTTGTAATAATTATACAATAGAGATACTACATGATTTTGTATACGTTACGGAAATAAACTGTTTTCTTCTTATATTCGAAATCGAATCTTTTATGTTTCAGAAACTTGAAAAGTTTAAAATATGACCTTATGTGTGTTGTTAAAATTGGCGACAAAATAAGGTAAGTGTAATTGTCATGTTTCCAATATTGTTCAGAAATTTATTAATGACACCATTATCATTTTCATATCACTATATCACTGAAAGTCATTTAATAATCTGAAGTATTTGAATTGAATAATAACGAATAATAACTCGGCATGAAATTAAAAAAAACCCAAAAAAAACCCCCAAAAACCTACAATGATAAGTTGCATTAAAGAACCTCGGTAACTACTCAAGTGTCTCAATAACTTATCAGAAATGACATCCATTTGTTTCACTTAATTTAGAAACAATGAGATACTGATCTGTTCTGTCCTGAAGACATATGAGTATATATAAATACATGTATAAGTACATAATTTTGTATGTAAAGCGGTAACCTTCTTATTCAACCGTGTAATATCACAGCATTTAGATAATTCCCTCTGATATCAGGAAACATATGCTTGAAAGAGAAACCCATCAAGATAAATCAATTAAGCTACGATATAATTACATATGACAGGGCAAATGTTAAATTAATATTCATTCAATAGCAAGGTTACAATACAATATATAGTTTTGATTTTGATTTCTAAAATATATATATTACTTCAGTATGATTAAGGTGTTACCGTTTTTATTTAACATACAAGTATTTAACAAGTTTAGACCAGATTGCAGAATGTAAAAGTTCAAGCGTATTATTCCTATTATCATATGCTTTAAGAACATTTCAATTGTTTATCAAGGTCTAAATTAATCCATGTCTTGTTTGGAGCTAAAAGCGTATTCAGTTTCAATTCTTTGTTTCAATTATGTTTGTGCAGATATTTATCTTAAAAAATGATCTAAATGAAAAGTTTAAAGAATGCGTCGCTAAATAGGCTAACAAGGTAACCCAAGCTCGTTGTTTGATAAACTGACATTTTCGTTCTCTAGTGTTTTGTCGGTGCTTTTGTGTTAATGATAGCTGTTGCAACCGCTTCGCGCAACAGATTAATGCCGGAGCACTATTAAAACATACATATGTGTCTTCTATTTTTATAGAAAAAAATAAGACAATGAGTTGAAATTATAATCGGACATGAGTTAAATTTATATGACAATGTTATTTTAAACAAGAATTTACTACAGATTAACTACAATTTAAATAGTAAAGACTGTCGAATACATACATTTAAACAAGAATACTTATTGAAATATTCTGTCAGAACAATGTTTAATCTTTTTGTTTTATTTCTTGAATATTTACCTATTTTGTTAAACCCTCTAGTCAAACAATACTCTACAAAATATAGATCATAGCTTTCTTATTTAATTTACATAGCGTAGGAATTCAACAAATGTCTCTGTACATTAGCATTTTGGTGTATACTTACCGACACTTAATAAATAACGTGCTGCTTTGTGATGAAATGTAATGATATAGCTGTGTCCCTCGTTAGACAAATTACAAACTCTATAAGGCTATAACTGGAAGAAAGTAAAGTAAAAAAAACGTATAACAAACACAATGTCATTCAGACAAACTGCTATAAATTCTACTATGATAGGGAAATTCGGAGTTCCGACAAAACTAGACCCTTATATTTATTTATATTTAGACGCGCAATCAATTTATGCAAATGCCCATCTAAACAAATAAAGACACGTTCAATAGCCAATTTGTACTGTTAATAGTTGTAAGTCATGCCTGGTAAAGTTGTCAATGTAAATCAAATGACCATTACGTCTTCCAATTCAAATAACATTATTATGATGCATACGATATTTGTCTGACAATGGTTAAATAAAAATAAGTTCTAGTCTGTATCACAGGAAAGACTTGATAGGAAATTAATATAACTGAAAGTGATTGTCAACAGCTACAGGAAGCTATGAAATGTTCACTTACTTAAGTTAAGTACATACTTGAAAGCCCAAGGGGCAAAGAAACCAAACAAATTTTAAACGGCAAAAAGGCTTTAATCCTTACAGTACGACAGAGATTTGTTTATTGTGATAATTAATTTTGTTCCCTGTTTAATACAGAATGGATTTTATTATTTTGAATAATGAAAAACTAAAAGAAGCGGAAAACAGAATTTCTGAATTACACTCAAAGCGGCAAAATTAAAATTGTTGCAGACAAGACTCGATTGAGTTTTTTTTTCATGACAGCTTTAGTTATACATAAAACCCTCTACGCCCACTTGCAGCTTTAGCAAAATCTTAACATTCAAGCATGGAAATTGTGTTTGATTTAGTTTTTTTTTCTTTCCGAGAAAAGCATTAAATGCATACAATACCAGAGATGCTCTACATCAATTTAAATATCCTTGAAATATTGCCTAGTGGGAGTGATATAAACTATACTGATATTAACATACATGTCATCAGTGGAAGAAATATAAATTAATTGAATTTGTCCGAGACCAAATTGGTGACACTCAGTACTTATTTGTGCTTAAACCTTATTGGAAACTGCATATAATTACTAGTTTTCGGAAAGTGTATATGTGAAACTGTATTAGCAAGTAAGCTCAGGCATTATGTGAATGGTGAGATAATTGTATTCATATTTGGTGCTTTACCTAGGTCTGTAGTGCAGATTACTTGTAATCTTCAAAATATGGCTTACGCAAAACCTCTGAGGGATATTTACTACCCGTGTAAATTGAAAGAAACCCAAGAAAGTCAACATGAAGACCAGTTAGTAAATGTAAATATCTTCAAAAAGACAATTGTTTAATAATTGTGGTTTTTGGTGTTTTCTGAAATATAGAAAGTCGGAATAAAGTTTTAAGATTAATTTTGTTTTACCTTTAAAGAATTGCAGATAATTAAAGACGTTATCACATATGATACATTTTATGTCCTCATAACAAGTAAAAGAGAATAAGTCTGTAGAACAATAACTGACGTGTTAATTACAAGCACTTACTATTTTAGCTTTTAAGCTTTTAACTGAACACTTTTCGAATTGCTCAAGAAGTTAAAATAACTAACTATTCATATCGATTGACACGGAGCATTACTCTGAGAAGACTAAAAGATTTTTAAATATTTTTCTTTCATATATTTTATGTTTGGGTGAGTAATAGCCGTTTTCATTCATTTTGTAAATTTTCAACTGCTTGATGGGTGTATTATACCTAAGCAATGAATGGGAAACTCCGTTAGAAATTTCGCTTTCGATTCAGTATAAACAATTTATCCGGTATATAACATACAAAAAATGACATCATATTGAAATACTACATAGGGAATTGCTATGTGCAATTTTGATGAAGAGTCGTCTTTAATCACATTTAAGTGTCGCCATGTTTTGATTCAACAATCTTTGTATTTCTTTTATATTCTTTACACAAAATGATTTCAATGAAGAGCATTCAATTAGAAATAGTATAAATTTTGAGGTGTACGTGTCTGCAAAGGTTTGAAGACTTCTAAGAAGCTAAGCAATGTACTGTCTGTTGGTAAATAATTTAAATAACTTCAAGAAAAAAATATTTAAATGAAATGAAAAACACACACGCACACGCACACGCACACACACACGCACACCAACACACACACACACACACACACTAAATAAAATGGCGTAGAGTTTTTTATTACATGTTTTTCGGTGGTTTATAGAAATATATCAGTGGTTTAAAACTGGTAATTTCACTGTTTGAAACAGTGAAATTACCACTTTGATAATTTCACTGTTTTGAATTTAAGCCCCTTACGTTGTTTCAGTGAAATACCAGCGTGCACAGTACTGGGTACCAACTTAATGACATGACGTCGTAAATGACGTCACATTGTATTATTATTTGGCGCGCTTTCATTCAGTATTAGGTTTAAAATGTCTTTTTAAAACGTTTCTTTGCATGTAATAAAAAGAAAATTTGTTTAGTTTAGTGTAAGATCGAAATATATTTCTCCTTGTGAACACCAAAAGTTCATATTTCACTCGTGGCTGCGCCACTCGTGAAATATACATTTTGGTGCTCACTCGGTGAAATATATTCCGATCTTACACTGAACTAAACAAATATCCTCTATATTTTACTATTGTAATTAAACTTTTATGAACACGATAAACATGTAGTATAGTTTCATGACTCTCCCATTGTTATCACGTCTTCTAGAACAAATTTTAGTTTTAAAGGTTTTGCGATTGAAGTTTTTATTTATTTATTCATCTCTTTGGATAGTTTTCCTCTCCGAATTTTGCAAATGGATCGAGTATCAAATTGTTACTTAGTGAGCAGATAGAACCCTCAAATGAGTATTACTTCAAGCTAGAACAAGTTTTAATGTTTCATTTTGTCATTTACAATATCCTTGGCATAAAGAAATTTATACTAGCCCGGTTTTCATACATTTTTTCCAGGTTAGATTTCAAGATGTAAGTTTACCAAATCTAATTTATCAAGTTCATTAAATTTAGAAAAAATAACAACAAACAAACATAAACGAGACATAGTAATAAAGGAGAGCTTGAACCTTGCTTTCCTTATCCTTTAAAATCCGTTACTATTTATATTTTTCTGTGAGATAATAAGTGTGGCTGCATAAGAATTCTTTATTTTACTGGTGGTATTGTCTACTATTAGCAAAAAGGGACAAATACCATCATGTTGAAAAATGAGAAAAAACGTATCATGCTATACACATTAAGGAAGCAAATGTAATGTATTTTAAAATCAAGTATATAACTGATTAAAACGAAAGTTGTGTTTAATATCTGACTGAAAGGAAAGTTTGGGATGTATTAAATTTTATGGCTTAGTTTCAAGTTGACTTTCAGCAATACACGTAAAAGCTTGAAAAGAGTTTATCGACCTCACGATGTTTCATTTGAAAACACACACACACACCAACACATGCACACACACACACACGCACACGCACACGCACACGCACACGCACACACACACACACACACACATGAGAAAAAATGAGTAATGTCACATATTGTATCAAATAGTGCCATGAACATCCCATTGCACTAAATGGCGAACGAAATAGAAAGTGCTACATAAGAATTTAA
This sequence comes from Ruditapes philippinarum, assembly GCF_026571515.1. Lineage (NCBI taxonomy): Eukaryota > Metazoa > Mollusca > Bivalvia > Venerida > Veneridae > Ruditapes > Ruditapes philippinarum. The sequence goes on from NW_026856378.1 coordinate 261,885, forward strand.
AGACATAATTTGTTGTATTATAAAGTTGCACTTCAAAAACAGTACAACAATAATTCAGATCCACACATGGTGTTCTACAGAAAACAAGTAAATCTAATATGCTCATTGATTAGCCAATGAAAAAAAAAGAAAGATCTAAAGACTTTAAAAATATTAAGGTGACATTTAGCTAGCCCGAATGATAGGAAGACGAGATACCTCGACTGTAACATGCTTAGAATAATGTAATTTTAAAAGACTTTTTGCAATGATTTTGTTAAAGATCCTTCCTGTTACACAATATTTTTATGGTTTTATATCATAAATATGATGCTCAAATTAGGATTTATCAATATTGTAAGTTCCCAAAAGCATTATTTGTAAAGATATTACCGAATTTAACATTTCATGTAAAAAAGGGAGTTTAATTAAACATTTATTTTCTATAAAGTCTAAGTCAATTTTTTCAATACGAAATGAATGTATATATCTTAATGATTACATATAATGTGCACAAATATTTGCATTTAATATTTCACATTTTCTTTGATGTTTGAAAATTGTTTTATAAGCATGATTATATACATATAAAGAAATTTCATTTAAGTGTAGTTACAACCTCACTTAAATGAAATTTTCTATATGTATATGTATATAATTTCATTTAAGTGTGGTAACAACCCAGCCGTCCGGTTAGCTCAATTGGTAGAGCGTTGGACTGTGAATCGGTCGACCCGTGTTCGATTCCCGGACGGCGCAGGTCACTTTCGTTGTGATTGATTATGAAATCCTTTCTACGGTCATTCGCACTGTACCTCTTCTCTGGCATGTACAGACGTTTAAGTTCCTTGCGAAAGTGAAGGCAACTATTCAAAGCCCTTATAATGGTAAACTAATAATGGTAAACTGCTTGACAGCCTGGCCAGGAACGATACGGTGGTTGAACTGTGCTCTGGTGAATTCAACGTGGCTTACTGTCGTGATTCGGAGTGAAAACTACCAACACCGTTACCACTGGTGACAACCTCAATTACAACATACAGGCTCTTTATGCCTAGGGTGATTTAATTTATGAAAAAGAAAAAAAAAGATTTCATTTTGAATATAATTTAAAGAAATTTGAAGTCTAGAACCTGGCTGTAGTTTCATTTATTTCCATATGCATTTACTGGTATTTACTGGTAAAATGAAAGATAACAATCTTTACATAGCTGGTGGTGATGTTTGTGGTTTACCCTACAGATCATATCAGTAAGCCAGTTTGAATTCACCAGAGCACAGTTCAGCCACCGTATCGTTCCTAGATAGGCTGTCAAGCAATTCACCCATGCTGGTTGCCTTCTGTAGGTACAGTGTGAATGACCGTAGAATGAATTTCATGATCAATATCAAAGAAAGTGACATTCGCCGTCCGGGAATCGAACGCAGATCGTACGATGCTCTACGTACTGAGCTCATCGAACGGCCTTCTTTAGATAGTCTTTTTTATGTGCCTTTTGAATCCGGCTTCACTCCTCCATTCAAAGCCCTCCTGCAAACTGTTGGATGGACCGATTGTCTATTTGAATACTTTTCTAAAAGATGCCACTATACGCTGATCTTCGAGTTAAAAATACATTTATCGTCTAAAAAAATTACATTTCTTAGCATGTTAGTTGTATAGAATGTTTAATTTGACATAATGTTCATTTTCTTCATCACCAAGTTCAGCTAAATGACTACATATTTCAAAATATTGAAAATTCCGGTTGATAATGGGTCACGTCAGTTATGTACCGTTCATGCGAAATAAATTACACATTTACTTCAAGCAAAATTTAGAAATGTTAAATAGACAATAAAACGGCATTTATAGAAGTTCTAAAGACAATTCTTGTAATTTAAAGGATATATATAAAAAATCACTTTCAGAGAACTTTTTTATTATAAGATATAATTACACAGTATGTGACAAAAGAGGATATTCATATACAGGGCATGATTAAGTACATGTGCATGTTTAAAACGAAGGTGACGAAAAAAGAACATGAAAGTACAGGATATGTCAAGTAGGAACATAAATGTTTATGATATGATCAAGTACATGTTGTAAGGGGACTGATAAATTTAAGAATTTTTGATTGTATGGGATATTATAAGTAGAACATAAATGACGACGTGACCATGTACATTTTGTTGGGACGTGAAAAGTTATGAAAAAAAAATTTAACAGCTTTTCAAAAAACTTTTTTAGTTTCATAGTAAAATTCAATACACTGGTTTTCCTTTCAAGTCATTTTTTACGAACAGGAAACAGCTGATCATTTACTTTTTTTATATGCCCCGTTTTAAAGAAGGGCACAGCATCCTGAATTTACCCGGCGGACTGTGTGGAAGGAATATTACTGGACAGCATACATTCTGGTTTAAACCTTGTTAAAAAACTATTGATATAGGGGTTTTTACGACCTTTTTCTTGGGCCAGACATGTTATTAATACTGTTTTTCAATGTACAGCCTGACCGAGACTCTAACCCGGGGTCCTCGGAAAGCCGTTCCGAGGCTTTACCGACTGAGCTTAAACATCTTTTCCCTTAAATAGTATAAAGTTCTGAACTTTGACAAAGTTATGATTCTCCACATTCTTGATAGAGAACATATATAGCAAAGTTTTCCTATGCTAAGTTGAGATTCTTTTTTTCAACCCTCCAACATGAAAAATCATAAGCAAAGAACTCAACTAAATTAAGAAGAAGAGTGAGTCTTACTCCATCAAGTTTAAAAGATAAATAAACTTATCAAAAATACAGCTTTGCTGTTTACATTAATGTAGGTCAACATCTGGCCATGTATGCCCAAAAGTAAAATATGATGACGCTAGATAAATCAACATTTACAGTTACACTGCTTTTGAATTTTGAACAGAATATGTCATCACACATTTTCTGAAGAGTTTGTAGAGATTTCTAGTTTTGCAAAATCAAATTAAGAATTTTTTTTTAAATACCCGAAGTCTCTTAAATTATTATCAAGACATAAATTAAATCTAACTATTATCCCTATTTGAACTGGAGATTTCATCCTGTTTTTTTTTACTTCATGCATATTCAAATACAGCAAATATTATACTCATGTTTGTACAAAATATATCATATGATCATGAATTATTGTGTGTTGTAAAATAGTTCCATTTTACGGCAAAGAACGCTGGCAGCATTGTCAGCTGTAATGTTGTTTCAATGAATCAAGAATAGAATTGGATTGCTCTGCGTTCAATCAATGTCTGATTTCACGAAGCGTTCATCACAAAAAGACGACAACTCTCTTATGTATATTTCAACTGTTCGCAAATGTACATTGCCGTATGTGAACAGACTCTTCTCTTCCATTGATAGTTTACGTCCGAAATTAATGCCCCGCAATATTCCCAGATTTGGCTACGATGCCAGTTAGTGTAACCTTGACCAAGTTCAGTCTCCGTGTGGATCCATTTCCAGACATCTTCCAGTATGGCCATTCCGGCCCAGTAGTTCCCTGGAAGGAAAAAACCGTGTAACAGATAGATAAATAAGTATCATGCGTTCTTGTACGATATTAGACATGTGTCAATATCATGACGTAAATTTATAGTACAATACTGAATTCTATTGGATGAGTACACAGCTGTTAAACCTACATTGGACGAGACGCAACTCGAGTCTGATATAGGTTTTGCAACTGTGTATATATTATTTATGTTCTCAACAATGTACAATGACTTCCTTACTTCACACCACCTTTTCGGACATTTTGACAGATTTTTTTTACATTAAATATAGAGAGGATTTTTAAATCCTGAAATTGAAAACGAAGCTAGATAGGGTACGATATGCATTTAATAAAGATCTTTTGGACACAAGAATGAGAAATAAATGTTTGACGATTTCGATGGTACATATTTTTTTTTTCAATTGAAACTTTTGAACTTTTCACGATATAATTGCAGAAATTTGTGACAAAATATTGCCGCGCAGAAAAATTTCTGCGATACAATGTAAAGTTAAAATGATTATAGCGTATAAACTATATTAGAATGACGTTCGAGTTCGAGTTCATGTAACATTTTTTTCTCTTGGGTTTTTCCTCCAAGTTTCACTGTCTCTGTTTCATTTGTTAAAGAAAATTATCTAACAGCCACTTACTACCCGGACACTCGTAAATGCCACAATACTGCTTCCTAATTTTTGGGTCTGTTGTGTAACACCATGGTAACCCTAAGCCGTCGGGATCTCGACAATAGTTGGCAGCATCTGTCACAGATCTCTCTGGAAACCTGATGGGTTGAGTTCGTGTATGTTTGTGGGGAGTTTGTGAACCCCATCGCTGGCACGTGTGTCCGTCGTACGTCGTAGTTGTAGTGCCACTATATTGTTTTGAAGAGGCACTGAAGCATTCTGAAATATTACCAGGATTTGGTTACTCTTTGAGTTTTGTAATTGTTGAAATGAACTATTTAAATTTGGTTACTATTCAGATTTGGTTACTGTTGAAATTTGGTAACTATTGAAATTGGGTTACTTTTTAATTTTGGTAACTTTTGAAATTTAATATATACAACATTTTTATAACAAACGCTAAAACGTGCCCTGATTTAGCACAAGAAACACACTGATAGTAACAAAAGTTATCATAAGAACTCTAGGACAGCTTCAGAGTTATCACAAGAACGCCAGCACATTTGAAAAATCGGGCATAAATGTGTTAGTCGGGGCTTTATGTTTGCATTTGCATTATAATTAGGTAACTATGTATAGCAGGGATGCATACTCATTACATTCAAATTGGCAAATAATTTGGAAATTTTGCTTAAAACTACCAGTTTTTAAACAAGAGGCGATGAAAAAGGACTATGAATTAGTTTTTGACACATACAAGATGTAAGGCAAGCTTAATCATTAAAGTTTAATTTACCACTCGCATATGAAAGATGAAATTAAGCATTTTGACGGGTGTTTTGTAGTACGAGTATTTACAAAAGTTTTCCGACGAACCCCGTGACAATTATCACAAGAGCCCCTGACAAGTTATCATAAGAACTCCAACGTGAACCAGCTTCTCCCCCGTGTTGAACTACCATTCACAATAGATTAACTTATCTTCGAAGCTGTTACTGTAAAATTGTGTTTGTACCTACGGATTAGCTGGGAAAACACCAAAATGTTCTTTATTTCGGAGTAAGTCTATTTTTGCTAGTCCGTATGTGTTTTTTTCCCTTAACGCCCCCTCCCACATATTCTTTCCGGCCGTAAGCGGTTATGCAATAATGCTGTGACTTCGTATATAGTTTGTAATACTCATATTAAAGGGCTTTTCAAATTAAAACCTCCTTTTATTTATAAATGCCTTGCTGAAAATAAAACCTTTAAAACGCCTTTTAGAGATGAGTACATATACAAAAATGTATGTTAACAATGAACTCGATTTTGATGTAACAAACTCATGCATTGTACACTTTGATATTATTCTTTATTTATTTTGGCTTTACAGGTCTCTCTGTAAAAGCCTATCATTTACGCCTTTTTGATCATTTATAATGCTCAATTATAATAATTTATTCTTTTTCCAGTTCACATGTAAAAAACTGGATTTTATCGATTGAATTTAAAAACGAACAATTCAGAGTATATTACTCATAATATGAGCGATTACAACATATGCAACAATATATATGGTAAGTAATTCAAGTCTAACACGGCAATAAACGATATAAACTTGAATTACTCTGTTTGCACAGCGTTCGCGTAGATTTGAGCGTATGACGTCACTTTCTTTACGCGCGTCCCTTCCGGTGCTTCCATGGAAAGTGCCGAAAGTTTAAATAAAACGTGTTTTCTTTTTCGAGAAAATCCTTAAATCTCATATCAAAGTGAGAAAATATTCACTGGCTTCGCAATGTTTATATTGCAGCCGCTCTTGCATTCGGAACTGCCTCGGCTATTATCTATAATAACCTCGGAGACAATATGGATTGAAAGTAGTTTTATCACGTGGTTTCAGATGTTAACAGACATAGAGATAATGTAAAACGATTGTTGGCGTCCGCGCCGAAGCGCGGCGCCTCTTATGGAATGAAAAAGGGCGACAGCAACTTCTCGAACCTTTTAGTCGGTCATAATAAAAGCCGATCATTCCGATCGGTATGAGGTTGCTTGATTATTAATTAAAAATGAAATGTCGTGATATGTTACAATGAAAAGCGAACTGGAGAATTTCGCAATGCAAACTTTTTCAAATAAAATAACCTTTTCCGTCAATAAATCGCGCACTTCGGTTTTTTTTTATTTATCATTTTGTAGTACACAGTGGGTTATTATGGTATGTTATTGTTTTACATGTATCCGAAAGCTGGCTGTAAATAGAATGATCAGTAATTTGTTGATGACCTAAATAGTCCGAAAATCTATTTATAGATAATTATATCTATTTATCACTCTTATCGGTAATTCCCGGTCTCTCCCGGTCTATTTTGACCGGGATTTACTAGTGACCGGCGAATAGTACCACACGTTTATTGTCCGGTCTCTCCCGGTTTTAGAGTAGATGTAAAAAAAACACCAACAATAGCATGTTTCATTTTATCTATATGAGATAAAAACAATGAATATGTACAATAATTGAGAAAAAGGTACATTTTTATGGTGTTAATATGACATTATCAACTTTGAAACATTTCATTTAATTTCTTATTCGTGTTTAGTAAAGATGCCGAGAAATTATTCAAAGTTACAAATTAGATTTTATGAATTATTCAATTGATTGATAGTTTAAAAAATGATAAAGAAAAATACAGATGTACATGTACATGGTGTAAGAATAAACAATATTATATATTGAAAGATTAACCATAATCTACTGACATTTTCCAGTTAAGTTTTGACTTATAATCGTCGGTCAATATGACAATTGAATTCTTTAAATTTATTTTACAATTCTAATAAAAAAAAGAGTAGTAAACATAAAAACTCAGTATTAAAATAGCACATAAAACACAAAAAAGAAAAGAAAACAATATTCATAAAATCTGTATTTTTTTATTAAAATTAATAGATATTACAATTGTTGTATAATAAACATGATCAACATGGTAATATAACCAGTGTCATATTTTTACTAAGTGTGAACAGATACCTTAAGAGGGGGTCTTCGCTAATAGCGATAACATAATAAGGGACAATTACACAAGTGTGGTACGTGTTGATCATGCGTTACACATATGGATTATAAATGATTGTATACATGTATATCCGTTGCTATTAATAACCACGATCATAAAGAAATAACAAGTAATATTCTTATCTCTAGCACGCCAATCAAAGTTCATAATGAACAATGTCTTTCGTCCGCTCATTCATAAGTGATATACAATTCTGGTAGTTTATAAGAATATCTTGTCATCATATGTCTACTAGTTCATCTTCACATGCTGCATTTCTTGCTTGGACGACCTTTGATGCTTTGCATCAATGCTTTTCTTGTATATATTTGACATCTAATGACTGTTCCGGTACTCTGTAGTAGATATAAGCCGAAAACTGTCCAATATGTAAAATATTGAATTTCATGAGGCGCATAGCGCCGAAGGGAATTCAATATTTTGCTTATTGGTCAGTTTGAGGCTTATATCTTACTTAAATTACTACTTTTACTATCAAATATCATGTTATCCATTAAAAAATTAGAAATAATGTATTTTTGAGCTAGAAATATGTACAATATTAATGTTTTAGCAATAATCTTATTCTTACTTGCAAAACCCTATAGGTAGCCTCCTGAGTAGCATGAAATTTTCGTGTTTTGAAATATGACCAATTATGTACATGAACACAATGATATACACAAAATATACCAGTTACACAAAATGTTGGACTTACACACATACAGTATACATGAATTACATTAGGGATTTTTACAAGGAATAATAAAAATGAAATGTTTTCAAATTTGTGTTGAATCTCGGATATTTTGAATGATTGTCTTAAACAATCTATGACTTTTAAGAAGGATTTATATTGACCATTTAGTGTTAAAATGATATTTTTACTTTACTACAACTATCATGGATGTAAAATTTTGGATATTAACGCAACAAAATGATATTTTCTTATTTTTGAATTGATATTTGGCATACCACTGGAGTCTGGAATCGTTTGTTTATATAAGCAGTCAAACATAACCGCTTTTGTTTTAAATAGATGATTTTTTTCTCTATTGTATTATTTGAAAAGCTGACCATTACCCTTATTTAAAATGTTGACCTAACTGAAACATAACGTACATACAATAAAGCAAATCAAGTATGATTGTCAACTTAACGTATACATATATTTAAAACAGAAAAAAACGGACAATAGACAAGAAATTTATCCCACAAAAATCATATCCTAACTGACGCTCCGCTATCTTTCACTTGGAAAGCGTAAACAGTGATATGATGTTAAGAGCTTGAAAATCGAAAATCAGTAAGTTTGGAATAATAATTCGTTAAATGAGCCAGAGAACAAGACTAGTATTGTTCTTTTCCTAAAATTATGTAATTGCGTAATGGGCGAAGGAAAGATATAGCATCATTCCTCGTGTTAACTTCTGAGATAAGAGGCTACATTTTACTTAATCGTTTTTTGTTTGTTTTTGATTGTTTGTTTTTTTTTGTTTTTTTTTCTTTTTGTTTTCTTTTTTTTTATTTGGAGAATTTTCCACAAAATCCTGTGGTCACACAAGCTTCTTTCAAGAGACGGCACGCTGTCTAATATTAATGTGTTACACGAATAATATTGGACTTACACGTTAATATTGGACACCTACCTGTACTGTATTAAAAATACAGTACGGTCAGAACAAAGGAATGACGTCATAGTAGTAATTTAATATGCTTTAAAATATGTCTGACAACAATTTGTAATTTAAATATGCCCACCGATGTTCAATTTTAAACAAATACGACTAAATGTCAACAGGTTGGTTTTTTGTACGTTCGGTTTCTACAGCCATAATAATAAATATATAAATAATGCATTGTTTGCTTTTGTACCTCTGAATTCACTTATTTTAGGTGGACTTTTACTACATATAATATTGGAAATAAACTTGTCAACAACTCCCAGCATTTAATTACTATTTGTTTACATGTTTAGTTTCTTAGCGTAGGTTAGACCGAAATACCGCATCCGTTCTGTGTATTCATACTATTGTGTTCGAGGTCCTTATCCGAAGACTAACGGAAAGGGCCGAGTAGTTGCGATTGCCGCTCTTGATCATATTACAATTTACTAAAACCAATGTGGCATATAAATAATTTTACCTCTACTATTTTGTCTGTCAAGTGTTTCAATATGGTGTTTCAGGAACTGATCTTCGCCAGGAGATGTAATCTCGGCAAGATGACCGTTCAGTTTTTGACATCGGATCTGGAACAAACATGTTTTAAATAATACGAATAAGGTAAAGCATCAAACCGAGCTCTGGGTAAACAATACACTATAAGTTCGTGAATTTTTTTACAAAGACATCCACTCGCTAAGAATCAAAATGTGAAAGGTTAATAAGAATTCCAGTTCGGAAAAAAAAGATTTTTTTATTTCCTTAAGATTCGTAAAAATGGATCTCCAGATAGAAAAACATCTATCCCAAGTGAAGTGAACTTCCGGCCATTTTTTTTCAAAACCATCATAGTTTGGACGCTACTTTTGTTACCGCTATGCTCGCTATACAAGCAGACACTTCAAACCTGCTCTTCTAGCTAGTTAATATGAATTTTGCAAAGCATAAAGTCAGCTCTAATACAAAATTTACTAAAACATTACACTATGTTAAGTATTTATCAATCAAGTCTAATAAATCCTCCGAAATCATGACATCGCAAAGAATCTAATGACAGGGAAATAGATTGGAATCAATAAGATTTCCATTTCGGGAAAAAATGATAATTACCGTGAAACGTGAACGACCGGAACTGGAAGTTACTGCTTCACGGGGGAGGAAGTGTTACACGAAGGATGGAGTTCTTATGATAACTTGTTCAGGAGTTCTTGTGATAACTGTCACGGAGTTCGTCGGAAAACATCTGTATATACTACAAAAACACTCGTTAAAAATGGTTATTTTCATCTTTCCAAAATGAGTTTAAGGTGTTAAATTAAACTTTAATGATTAAGCTTGTCTTACATCTTGTATTATGTGTCAAAAACTAATTAACAGGCTGTTTTTCATCGCCTCTTGCTTCAAATCTGGTAGTTTTGAGTAAAAATTCCAAATTACTTGCCAATTCACAAGTTTTGACCTGTTTATTTCTGGTCTTCATCCTTGCCATACATAATTACCTAATTATAATGCAAAATTGCAAACATAAAGCACCGGCTAACAGATTTATACCCGATTTTTCAAATGTCCCGGAGTTCTTGTGATAACTCTGATGTGTCACAGAGTTCTTATGATAACTTTTGTTATTGACAGTGTGTTTCTTGCGCTAAATCATGGCACGTTTTGGCATGTTTTATCATTCAATAAGATTGTAAATCATTATGAAATGCAGTACGATCATCCTTTGCACAAAAATGTGGATAAAACGTTGGTCTTAACTGTCTGCAAAGGATAAATAGGTGATATCCTATCATCTACAGTAAAAATTGAACCAGCCGTCACTGATATTCAGCAGTATAATGGCTTAAACCACAAAACAAAAATGTCTCAAAACATTCACGTTGTTTTCAGTTTCACATGTTTAAGCAACCACATTTCTTAAGCAGACAATATAAAGGAATGCTTCCCTTACCTAAGGGCTAAGTAATTTGTATTATTTTATACCATAATAAATAAGTATATAACCAGGATAATGTCCACACCTATGTCTTAAAAAAGTACGATACATGATAAAACTCAACTGCGGTTGACTCTAACTAGCGATCTCTCGAAAAAATTTGAACTGTCCCTCCAGGTTCTAGATTTACCTAAAATGGGATTTCAGTTATTGTGCATGGGCATTCAAACTAGAATTCCCCAGGTGTTGCTTATAAGTGTCGCAAGTTCTCTAATGTAACTTAGAACAACAGACAAAACTTTGAAACATATTAATCTCTGTACTATTATAACTGATTTACATAGAAAACAAATGTTTCTCTGATTGATGCAGTAACATAGATGCTTAACTGAGAAAAAATATTTTGTATGCCTGAATGAAAATGATAAAGGGCCAGAAAACTGCTAGGGGCCGGAAACTGCTAGGAAACAAGTACATAAATCCTTTTTCCAGTCTACGAAATATGCGTCAAAAAAAAATACTATGAAAAGGAAACGGGGGTAAGAAATAATATCTCTTAAACTAAAATTCACTCAAAACCAACATTATATATCCTATTTTTTTGCGCAAAGTATGAGCGTACTACATTTCATAATGATTTACAATCTCGTTGAATATTAAAAAACGATAAAACGTGCCATGATTTAGCGCAAGAAACACACTGGCAATAATAAAAGTTATCATAAGAACTCTGTGACATCTTCAGAGTTATCACAAGAACTCCGGGACATTTGAAAAAATCAAGTATAAATCTGTTAGCCGGTGCTTTATGTTTGCTATTTTGCATTATAATTAGGTAATTATGAATGGCAAGGATGAAGACCAGAAATAAACAGGTCAATACTTGTGAATTGGCAAATAATTTGAAAATTTTACTCAAAACTACCAGATTTGAAGCAAGAGGCGATGAAAAACAGCCTGTTAATTAGTTTTTGACACATAATACAAGATGTAAGGCAAGCTTAATCATTAAAGTTTAATTTAACAACTAAAACTCATTTTGGAATGATGAAAATAACCATTTTTAACGAGTGTTTTTGTAGTATATACAGATGTTTTCCGACGAACTCCGTGACAGTTATCACAAGAACTCCTGAACAAGTTATCATAAGAACTCCATCCTTCGTGTAACACTTCCTCCCCCGTGTGCTTATTGGCGACGCCGGTGAGCGGCGTCGTCTCTTATGGAATGTTTTTTTTTGTTGTTTTTTTTTTGCACATGGTAGGAGCTGTTATTATTAGCAGTTAATGTCATGTTGTTTTAATTAGTTTTATAATCAATTAAAAAAATATGGTGTTATATTTCTATTTAATAACTTTATGTAAAAATCATATGCATTTCGATATTTTTTCATAAAATTGCAGGCTGAGTTTAACAGCTTGTCGCGAATACTTAAAGCCGGATTCCGAAAATCGTTGTGATCTATATTGATGTTTTCATTTTTGTTATTTAACTCAGATTAAGTTTTCTTTTATTTTATAGTTTACACTGTTTAATCATTTTTGTTAATTATGCAATGTTTATTGTTTCGTTCTATAGACCTTTTTACGACGAGGTACGTTGCTATGAAAAATTGACCGGAAGTAGTATTTTTTCGCGCATGCGCAATTTGCGTAGGGCAAAAGAGCCTTGCCTTCATAGAAATATAGTAGATATAAACTTTATATAAATTTTATAACATCTAAAATCGAGGTTAATTATCATTTCTGAAAAAGAAAAGTCGGAACACGTGATATAATGCATTTTTAGTTTTCAGTTTAGCTAATTTTATCATATATCCGACTTGACTGAGATGCCAAACAGAAAGTTTTAAGTCACATATATCACGGGGGAGGAAGTGTTACACGAAGGATGGAGTTCTTATGATAACTTGTTTGGAGTTCTTATGATAACTGTCACGGAGTTCCTGGAAAATGTTACGGATTTCTGTGGAAAACTTTTCTATATACTTGGAGAACTCGCCTAAAAAATGGTTATTTTTAACTTTAAATGGGGAGTTTGAGGTGCTAAATTAAACTTTGATAATTAAGCTTGCCCTACATATTGTATTTTGTTTCAGAAAAAATCTTTTAGTCCATATTTTGTCGCCTTTTGAAAAAAATCTGCATGTTTTGAGACAAATTACCAAATTACTTGCTAATTCGTACATATTGACCTTTTCATTTGTGATCTTCTTCGTTGCTATACTTAATTACCTAATTATTATGGAGAGCTGCAAACGACACCCACCTCATTAAATTTAGATAAAGGTAGTGCATACTACCTCCTATTTTGCTGAAAACAATTTACATGCATACCGATAGCATAGTTACTTAATGTTCTCTAAAACTGCCAGGAATAATGTATATATGACGAAATCATGATTCAAAGCGTATTTTTATCCTGTAAGTAAATGCTCTAAATCAAGTATGTTTACAGTCATTCCAATAAAATATAAAAAAAACACACACACAAACATCTAAAATCGAGGTTAATTATCATTTCTGAAAAAGAAAAGTCGGAACACGTGATATAATGCATTTTTAGTTTTCAGTTTAGCTAATTTTATCATATATCCGACTTGACTGAGATGCCAAACAGAAAGTTTTAAGTCACATATATCACGGGGGAGGAAGTGTTACACGAAGGATAGAGTTCTTATGATAACTTGTTTGGAGTTCTTATGATAACTGTCACGGGGGTTCCTGGGGAAAAAGTTACGGGTTTCTGTGGGAAAAATTTTTTATAACTTAAAACTCGCCTAAAAAAATTTTTATTTTTTTAAATTTAAATGGGGGGTTTTAGGTTTCCCCAAATTAAAAATTTTTAAATTTAAACTTTCCCTACATATTGATTTTGTTTTAAAAAAAACTTTTTTTCCATATTTTTTCGCCTTTTGGAAAAAAAACTGCATGTTTTTAGGGGAAAAAACCAAATTAAATTGCTAATTTGTAATTTTTACCTTTTTAATTTGGATTTTCTTCGTTGCTATATTTAAATTTACCAAATTTATTAGGGAGAGCGGGGCAAACACACCCCCTCATTAAATTAATAAAGGTAGTGCATACTACCTCCTTTTTTTGCTAAAAAAATTTTAAGCATCCCATACTAGTTACTTAATGTTCTCTAAAACTGCCAGGAATAATGTATATATGACGAAATCATGATTTCAAAGCGTATTTTTATCCTGTAAGTAAATGCTCTAAATCAAGTATGTTTACAGTCATTCAATAAAATATAAAAAAAACACACACACAAAAAGACCAAAACAAACACAAAAAACACAAGAAACGGAGGTAAGAAAAATATCTCTTGAACTGAAAAACACGATCAAAACCAACTTTATATAACCAAATTTTTGTGCAAATGATAAGCGTTAGTATGCTTCATAATGATTTACACACTTATTGTCTAATAAAATACGCTTAAACGCGCCGTGATTAAGCACAAAAACACACTGGCAGTAACAAAAGTTATCATAAGAACTCCAGGACATATTTTGAGTTATCGCCAGAACTCCGTAACATTTGAAAATTCGGGTATAAATCTATTAGCCGGGCTTTATGTTTGCAGCTCTCCATAATAATTAGGTAATTAAGTATAGCAACGAAGAAGATCACAAATGAAAAGGTCAATATGTACGAATATTAGCAAGTAATTTGGTAATTTTTCTCAAAACTTGCAGATTTTTTTTTAAAAAAAGGCGACAAAATATGGACTAAAAGATTTTTTCTGAAACAAAATACAATATGTAGGGCAAGCTTAATTATCAAAGTTTAATTTAGCACCTCAAACTCCCCATTTAAAGTTAAAAATAACCATTTTTTAGGCGAGTTCTCCAAGTATATAGAAAAGTTTTCCACAGAAATCCGTAACATTTTTCAGGAACTCCGTAACAGTTATCATAAGAACTCCAAACAAGTTATCATAAGAACTCCATCCTTCGTGTAACACTTCCTCCCCCGTGTATATATTTACATAATTTTTCAAACTCTTGAGAATTTAAGATGGGTGGTGGAATAACACACATTTTATCCGGTTCCTTGTAACCCATGGAAATGCACGTCATGTACACTATTTGTCACTTCACAAAATCAATAAACATTGATGAGATTGGTATAAATAAAAGTTACTTAAATTACGATTAATCATTTTAATAGTTTTATGTAATTAACTATGTCATGATACTAAAACTAATTCGGAGTTGAATAAAGAATAAGGAACAGGTTCCCTATTCCTTATTCGACTTTAACATTTTTTTCGAAATATTTTATGCAGATGCTTTATTTCATTATTTTAATGATTCATCCTTGCAATTCTTATGCAGATTTATCAAAAATAACTGCAACTGGTGTCTTTCTTTACGTAATTACTTCTGTTCCTTATTCGGAGTCGAATGAACCTGAACATTTTTTTTCCAAAATATTTTTATGCTAATGCTTTATTTCATGATTTTTATGATTGATCTTTGCAATTCTAATGCAGATTAATCAAAAATAACTGCAGCTGGTGTCTTTCTATACGTATTTCCTTCTGTTCCTTATTCAAAGTTGAATAAGGAATAAGGAACTGGTTCTCTATTCCTTATTCGACTTTAACATTTTTTTCAAAAAAAAAATATATGTAGATGCTTTATTTCATGATTTTAATGATTGATCCTTGCAATTCTTATGCAGATTTATCAAAAATAACTGCAACTGGTGTCTTTCTTTACGTATTTTCTTCTTTTCCTTATTCGGAGTTGAATAAGGAATAAGGAAATGGTTCCCTATTCCTTATTCGACTTTAATATTTTTTTTCAAAAAAATTATGTAGATGCTTTATTTCATGATTTTAATGATTGATCCTTGCAATTCTTATGCAGATATATAAAAAAAAACTGCAACTGGTGTCTTTCTTTACGTAATTACTTCTGTTCCTTATTTGGAGTCGAATGAACCTGGACATTATTTTTTTCAAAATATTTTTATGCAAATGCTTTATTTCATGATTTTTATCATTGATCCTTGCAATTCTAATGCAGATTTATCAAAAATAACTGCAACTGGTGTCTATCTTTACGTATTTCCTTCTGTTCCTTATACGGAGTTGAATAAGGAATAAGGAACTGGAACATGATTTTAATGATTCATCCTTGCAATTCTTATGCAGAGTTGTCAAAAAAAAACTGCAACTGGTGTCTTTCTTTACGTAGTTTCTTTTGCTCTTTATTCGGAGTTGAATAAGGAATAAGGAAATGGTTCCCTATTCCTTATTCGACTTTAACATATATTTTTCAAAAACAATTATATAGATGCTTTATTTTTATGCTATTGCTTTTTGTTCATGATTTTAATGATTGATCCTTGCAAGTCTAAGGAACTGGTTCCCTATTCCTTATTCGACTTTAACATATATTTTTCAAAAAAAAATACGTAGATGCTTTATTTCATGATTTTAATGATTGATTCTTGCAATTCTTATGCATATTTATCAAAAATAACTGCAACTGGTGTCTTTCTTTACGTATTTTCTTCTGTTCCTTATTCGGAGTTGAATAAGGAATAAGGAACTGGTTCCCTATTCCTTATTCGACTTTAACATTTTTTTCTAAAATATTTTTATGCTAATGCTTTATTTCATGATTTTAATGATTGATCCTTGCAATTCTAATGTAGATTTATCAAAAATAATTGCAACTGGTGTCTTTCTTCACGTATTTTCTCCTGTTCCTTATTCGGAGTTGAATAAGGAACTGGTTCCCTATTCCTTATTTGACTGTAACATTTTTTTTTCAAAATAATTTATGCGAATTCTTTATGATTTGAATGAGGTATAAGGAACGGGTTTATTAATCCTTGTTCGATTTGAATATTGTTAAAAAATAGGTCGATGCGGTTGCTTTATTCTATGATATTTATGATTGATTTGTGCATTTTCAACAGATTTGTGAAAGAAAGAACCGTTCTAGTTTTCTGATAATTTTATTTTAAATGAATACTTATTCTGCTGTTCCTTATTTAGATTTGAATAAGGCATCAGGAACTAGTTCCCTATTCCTTATTCGAAAAAGGAATAAGGAACTGATTCCTTATTCCTTATTTGAAAAAGGAATAAGGAATAGGGAACTAACTTTATGTACATCCGGTTGAATGATATTATGAAAGCTATCCGGTTTTCTGCAATGTAATTCTACTGCTTTCACATGGCCTTCTAACTTTTTATGAATACGTTTTACCATTACTTTTAATAAAACTGAGCCTGCAACATTTTATTATTTTGCTGTTTAGGGTGTTCTTTAGGGTCTCAGCTGGTTTTCTCTATTTTAAGGGGAAGTAACTCATGTTTACTAAATTGTTAGTTCTTTTCTGTCAATCTAAGGTACAGTTGAGTTCACACTAAAGGTTACACCAAGTGCACTTGGTGTGCACTACATGTGCACTTCTATTGCACTTCAATGTGCACATTAAGTGCACTTTGAAGCTCACTCCTAGTGCTGTAGACCATTTATGTACTGGACAATGTTTCAGTTTGTATAGCATTACCTTTAATTTAAGGAATGTTTTAAAAACATTTTGTAAATTTAATTATTAATTTATTATTTTTACTTTTTGTACTTTGTAAAATTAATAATTTCTATCAATATAATCTCATTATTAGTTTTATGATGAAAATGATAGAAATAGAAATATTCTATTGATGTTATTATAATAACCAGGTAAATTATTTGAAATACTAAATGGACAGTAGTTATTATTATAACTGATTTTACAAATTTGTTGATTTACTCTTTTTATGAATAAAGAATAAATAGTTTACGATATTTTTAGAGACAAATAGTATGATCATTATGTGCTTGGAAATTGTATGGTCTATGGAATATAATGATGTACTATTTACAAATAAAAGGATGCTCTGTTCTATTCTAATAATTAATAGTTGTTTCTTTAATTAGTTTAAATTACAATATTTAATAATCCTTAATTCTCAAACTGATACTGACCAGGAAATACATGCTATATGTTAATGGTAGGATAAAAAAGATTTTGTTTCTTTCTAGAAATCATAAAATAATTTGATGAGCCGTGTGTATCTTAAACAGTTTTGCTAGTAGTTTATGTAATTTATGACTTTCCCATATGTTTATGGTGTAATTTGCCATAGGGTGATATACAAGCACATCCTCAGTCCTTCCAATAAACAGCTTGATAAGATTAGATTCTACCCAGGCATTGTCACACCATACTAAAACATAAGAATCAACATTTAAGTGTAAAAGGAATACTTTAGACTTCAAAGACTTCCGCCTTTCAAAGTACTCCTAATTAGCAAGGAAGGTAAAAATACCTTTTCTTGTGAATAATGCAAATTTTAAAGTGGTTTGCCTACAGTTCGTAAATCCAATACTTAATGTATCTTAAAAGAAGGAAGAAGTGTCCAAATTGAAGTTTAAACTTTGGACCATGATAGTAATAGATTTAGATTAAGAGATATGTCTGCGTATTTTCACAAGTTATATATAGGTATTTATCTCTGGAAGTTTTAGAAGATATTCCATGCAGTAAATGTATGCACTGTTGTAGAAGAAATGCAGATAAGTTGGGTATAAGTGGATTGTATTATTCAAATTGACTCCTTAGATTTAAAACCTGTTTTTAAAAAGAAAACATGAAACATAGTTCCACGGTTATACAGCTCTGCAAAAGAAGTCTGAAATAGATTATCTCCTTCATACTAGCATTTAACAAACGATAATACTTGTTTGAAATAAATTTCAAAAAGTATTTAATGTATTGAAAGTATCATTTCAATAAAACTGTTTCCTTCTTGTACAAAATAGAAGTATCATTACCCTTCATTATAATGATCAACCATGAATATTTTAATTTGCGAATGGTTATTTACCTTTGCAGGATAAAGGCACTAAAATCTCCGAGTACCTTTGGTGTCTCCAAGGGGGTTCATTTTAGGTCCTCTTTTTTGTCTAATATTTGTCAATGATATGTCTGTAACCCTAAGCAATAAGCTTTCATTATAGGATGTTGACTCAGGTATCCTTGTATATGGTAAAATAAATCTGAAGAAATTCTATCTTTTGGCATGAGAATTTTAGTGATTGCTTATATTTGACTTTAAATTGTCTTTGCATCTTGACAAGACAGAGTATATGCTTTTGGGTTCAAGTTTCAACTTAAACAGGGTCCTAGCTTCCAGGTCACATGTAATGGTACTGATATAAAGTACACCTCCTCTGTTAAGTATTTAGGTGCAAGTCTTGATCAAATATACTCTGGCGTCGCCTTTGATGCTTTGCATCAATGGTTTTCTTGTAATAGCTTATAACTTTTATTACAGGGAAGACATAAATACCACGGGAGGAAGGGAGGGAGGGAGATATTTACCCCTTTTTATAGCTCACAAAAGACAGACAGTCCTTCAGGCATGCTCTTTAACCTTTAATGACTCACTGATCTATTATTATAATGACTATAATTATTATATTAAAGCTGCATGTCTTGAGAAGAGCCAAAATATATAAAAAAATGCAAACATGATAAAAATGTACTAAGATTTTAAGAAAGGTAAGAAGAGTCAAGATTTGTGTTACAGTTTAAATGTTACGTCCGTTTAAAGACATAGTTTGCAGTATTTATTACTAAATTTCTACTGCGTTTAACGCAGTATGGGCTATTTTTGCATATTTTGACCTTCTGTTAATTTGCTTGAATTATAAGTGCCGATTGCAATTTTTCCTTTTT